>NW_026623250.1:0-147731 GCF_030028575.1 Malurus melanocephalus | reverse complement strand
TTTCTTTCTTTCTTTCTTTCTTTCTTTCTTTCTTTCTTTCTTTCTTTCTTTCTTTCTTTCTTTCTTTCTTTCTTTCTTTCTTTCTTTCTTTCTTTTTACAGACAAGCACAAATCTTTCTATGAGCCTTCAGCAGCTGATGTTACAGGAAAGAAAAAGTCTGTCACAGCAGGCACACCTGCATGTGCAACTCACTTCCTCATGCTTGCAGGAAAGTTCTCAGTGAGGACAGAGGTAAGCAATTACAGCTGGCCATCCTGATGAAATCACACAGTGAAGGGCAAACRCTCTCCACTTCTAGTGACTCTCTGGTCCCCAATAAACTTTCTGATGTGTGTCTTCTACATATCAGAAAAGTTTGAGGATTACTTTACATTAGTCGYCTTATGTGAAATCAGTAGTCATTTAATGAATTGTGCTTTAGTTTTACATCACTATAGTGTGTTTGCATTAACTGTGCTGTGTAAAATATAATGGTGGGTTAATAACAGGATAATTTCCCCATGGAAAAGAATTATGGCTTTGACCCTCCTGGAGTCAGAATAAAATGCTGCAGGGATAAGAGACCTTATTATTGTTAACTCCCTAAATCCTACCATAACAGATGATCTGAGAAATAGCTTATGTGCTTTGGATAAATTTTTCCTCCAACAAATTAACATGATCTAGAGTGAAGAGATATGTACATATTATCCTTTCGAAGACTTCTCTAGATTTTATGTTACTGGCAATTTTTTTTTTACTGAGTCAAGTATTTAATTGTTTGATTTGTCTTGAATTTCATTTTAAAAGTCATTACTAAATCCATCAGGACCTGGACCTGCGATAGAGTGATTGAATATCCTTATAAAGTTCCCCTATATTTGCCATCAGTTCTAATTATCACAGTAAATRCATTGCAATGGCAGTAAAAAATGTACCACATCAAAATGGCTATAAATGATTTGGAAAACTTGAAAACATTCTTTTTGAATGAACCAATTGTAGCTGTTGAAAGAGCCTTTAAAACTGCTATTTAAGAAGTCACTGAACCTATTTTTGCTCAATTGTTGATTGTATTATTTGAAATAATAGGTTTTTTTTTCTTTTTATTTTAAAGGACAGCTRAGATAGTTTATTCTGTCTTAGCATCTCATGAGTTTGCTTCAGACTTTTTTGTGTTTGAATATATTGAAAGAACTTTAAAGTAATTTAATAAGCTAATTATCTTTGAGTTATATCAAGGTTTCTTGGGTAACTGTATACAGTCAGATGCATTATGGCACTAAAAACAGACTTGTGCTATAAGTTTCATGTCAAGCTCTCCTTTAAAGGTGTATCTTTTTAATATTTGTTTAATTCCCTTGCTTCATGGGAGACCTCAGGCCTGAAATAACTCATAAACCTTAGTCCTTATAATGAACATAGAATTATTAATTTCTGCTCATTTCTGTGACTTTTTTACTGTAATTCAAGAGTCTTTCATAAATTAATTTCTTATGGCAACATTTCTATGGCTGCAGTAGATTTTGTCTTTGTTCAGGTTGAACAGAAGTTTCAACTTGCTAGAGACACAGAGTAGGTGAGCTTGGTGAAAGATGTAACAGGCCAATTTTGCAAAGGGTGAAGGCCTATTTAAAAGTTTCCAGTGGACTTTTCTGATTCAATTTATTTTCAACAGTTTTGATTGAAATTTAACTTTCTTTCTCAGACAGAAATACAAAAGAAAAGAAAGAATATCCTTACATTTCTCCATGCCTTTTGATTTAGAAATTACTTCGTTTCCAAGCAGCTTTATATAGTTGTATTTGAAATACCTGAATACAAACTGAAAGAGGGGAAATTTAGGCTCAATGTTATGAAAAAACTCTTTACTATGAGGGTGCTTGTTCCAGACTATTCCCACTGTTTAGTGCTGGCTTCTCAAGGGCACTGCTGCTGTCAAATGCTGCTGTCCAAGCCAGCTGTGCTGCAGCGCCTTGAGGAGCAGGTATAAACAAAAGGGCAGAGAACATCATCTGGGCAGGAATGAGGGAGAGAAAAAGAATGGGAAAGGGCAGAGGGACACCAGTGGAAGGGGAAAAGTGTTCTAGTGTTTGCTTCTTCCTTCTCTGCTTCCCTGTTCCTGAATCAGAAATTAAAAACATTAATTGTCAATAAATTATTAAATTACTCAAAATTAGGTCTGTTTTGCCTGGGACAGCAATTGGCAAACCATCTCCCTGCCTGTATCTCCACCCACGAGCTTCCTCACTCATGTTCCCGCAGTTTTCACCCACATGCTGCTGTGGGGAGGGAGCAGCTGGGGGCTGATGAAGAGGCTGGCAGCCAGACAGAGCCAACACACCACAAACAAGAACTTCTTAAGTGGGTGACTATCCCGAATGAGTGTGCTTGAGATTGCCCAAAATCACACTGCAGCCTGAAAAAGAGTGTGTGGGGGGAAGGGTGGGGGGGGCTGCACTACCATGGTGACCCAACACCAGGGAAGAGACACTCCTTGCCTAAAGGATTCGCCACAGCTGTTGGGACTCGACTCAGCTGCAAGGTTTCAACCCAGCTGTTTGACAGATGCATGAACAGAGTAGAGATTTTGCAATCACCTGCAGCTGCCAGGGCAGGTTATGCCTGCGGGGTCACAACATCCCTGTTTCCTACGCCGGCAGCATTTGTGGTTCTCCCCCGACTCAGATCCTACTCATCTCTTTGTTCAGCACTTTCTGCATGTACTCATTGAACCTGCCACATTGCACATTCTTGCTCAGAACCACCCTCAGCTCTTCTTCCAGTCTCTGGTGTTTATAATTTCCATTCTTCCTGTGCTCTGGGGCCTTTGACTTCCCCCCAGTTTGAATCTTCATTYCCTGTGCTACACATATTCAGCAGCAAAGGCAATAAAACCACAGGAAAGGCAACCCACAATGATTTTCAGCATTTTAAAATTTTCAGCAGTGTCTTTAAAAGCCTCTTTCAGGCTTTGTGATTCTTTTGTACATTGTTGAATATCAGGCTACTTTCAGACAAAATGTGAAACACAAAAATGTTTTTACTCTATGCACTGAGGTAGATTTGTGATGAAATTAGGCTGCATTCTCATAAGGATGGTAAAATCACATTCCTGACAGGAAGGTGCTCCTCCCACCAGACTTTATCACTCGTTCTGAAGCATAAAAACACAGTTGCTGTGTATTGAATCATTGTGAGAATTTTAAGAGTGATTAGACAGTGCATTTCCTCTGATGTATTTTTTCAATTGGCTGGATTATTTTGGTTGAAAATTCAAAAAAAGCAAAAAATACACCTGGCCCCCGCAAAATAAAATAGCCTGATGATGAAAACAAAAAACCCCCACACATGGTTGACCACAATCTTAGCTAGATTCTTACTATAGAAAACTTCAGTTTGAATGAATGCAATTTTGAAAAATTAGAAGCAGCCTAGGCAGACTCTTGTGATAATAAAAGTATTGTGCAACACCATTACTAAGARTAGATCACAATACATGTCCCTAATTCTGATACATTTCTTAAAATGTTTGTTGGCAAAGCTCAGGCTAGAACAGTGATTCATACAGGCATCTTTTCTGTTAATGTATATGATTATATTTTTTGGTCTGAATACTTCTATCTTATCTCTGTGGTCTGTGAATCACTCTTTCTACTATAATACTTATTAGTTACAAAAGAGAAAAATGTCACTTGAGAGGCATAATCTTTCTACACTTAATAAAGGAAGACAAGTTTGCTTAAAATTTCAAATTTATTACATTATTGTCATATACAGGTTAGAAAGATGAAATGTCGGATATTCAAACCTAATTCTAAGCACAGACCCAAATATTTAGAGAAAGTTGCTTTGAAAACAGAGAGTAACATTGAGAAGGTGCAAATTTGATCTGTGTTGTTGACATCAAAACTGCTGAATTATTAAATCAACTGTAGAAATTGCATTCATACATAAAAATCTTGGCTTACTTAAAAAGACCTTATAATTTTCAAAATATATTTGTAATTATTATTACTATCATCATCATCAGAATTTTTTTTCCACGTTTTGAAGTACTTACTCATCATTGCCTGAGAGAAAAACTTGTTTCCTTAGTACATATGGCAGTCTGCGTGGGTTTGCAGAACCCAGAAGAATCTCCTTGGAGAGGAAGCCAAGGCCAACTGAGCAACAATGCCTATTATTTTCACAGCTAGCTGCCTCAAATTAGCGTCCTACATAAAATTAACCTTGTTTCAGATTTTTAAGTGGCTTTTAAGCACTCTTTGTATGTGTTTAGGAATCTGACTTCAGGCATTTACTTTTATAAGTGTCGACCACTACTTCTAATCTGCAACATGAGACATGTTTGAATTTTAAATATGCAAGGTTTGATAAGTTGAGAATTTCCTACATCCCTGTCAGTCACGTTTTTTATTTTAAACTTGCAGTTACTGGCATAAATAGCAYTTAAATTTTGGCAGTAAATGAATCCAAGAATATGGATTTGTCAACTTCAGCCTCCAAAACACTGCTGTATTTATTTTTAGACTTAAGTGTCCTAGGATGAAACTGCCAATCAAACAAATACAACACAGAATAAAAGTTGAAAAACCTATGCTTGAGGTAGTGTTTCAGCAAAGTATACCAATGGACAGAGAATGGTATTGTTGATTTAATTAGTCTACCAGCCTACAGATGAAATAGGAAGAATTTATGTAGAATCTAAGCCATGCATAAAGCCCAGGCAAAAGTATGTAAGATCTGAAGGCTATGCATGCCTCTCAATAGGAACAAGCTCCTAGTACAAACAAATTAAACAGAAAATTCAGTAACCTTTAGCAGGCCTTCCGCTTACATGTATCTTATATCATAGTGAGGATGATTACTGAAACAATTCCTTCCCTTTTCAGACTCCCACTGGAAATACAGAACTCAGTTTTGAGACATGGTGGGACACAGTTCTAGTCAACAGAAAAGTAAGAGTAAGAGAATAAAGAAAGCTAAATCCCTATAATATTTTACTATAAAAATGGGAGGTAGGCTGCAAAAGAGGTAATTTTTTGCCATTAAAATCTTGCAAGTTAAAATAAAACCAGAAAGCAATAATTTGGAAAGAAAAAAAAAAAAAGCCTACAAAGCTTTTTTTTTTTTTCCATAATTGTGGTAGACAGAGCAAGTAAAAAATTGGCTTTTGAATATTTTAATTTACACATGAGGAATTTATGCTAAAAATTGTATTCATCTTGCTAAGCATGTGATGTCTTCCTAGCTTAAGAGTCATGGCATTTTTGGTTTGGAAGACTATTCTAGTTTAATGGGAGAGAGGTCAGAAAAGATTAAAACTCTGAATATTAATCCTATTTACTTGAACAACGAAGACTTAGCTTTTGCTCATTCTGTGAATAAGACTGTCTGCACAAACAATACCATTTAAATTCTGTAGTACCATTTTTAGTGCTCCCACACAATAGCTGATTTCTCAGAAAAAATCACAGCTTTTCCTCAAACACTGTTCCTGCTCTATTTAGGAACTGTGAGGCCTGGGATGAGGGCAGGCAGAGCTTACAGAAACCTCGTGGGCTGCCTCAAACCTGCTTTTACCTCAGTTGTTGCTATGGAGCTTTGGAGAGTTTGACGATTCAGGACAATCACTGGATCCCATATTTGCTTTCCATTTTCATGTTTTTCAAAGAGATTCTGGATAACGCTGGGAAGGATTTCTTCCAGTTACAAACCAATTACAAAGTTTGCAGTCCATAATAACACTGTCAACCATATCCAAGGAAGGAATGCTGTGTAGAGTTAAGGGCATCTAAACTTATCCAGGAAAGTGCACTATCCTGTGAAGCCTGGAAAAATGCAGCATTTCTGAAGATGCAGGTGTGAATTAGATTTACACCTGTTGAGCTAAAGAATACAACATTGTCTGGGATTACTAGAAATAATGATCAGACTACACCACAGGATACAGCATTAGTTTAGATTATATTTAGCAGTCYGTAGCTGTCTCAGCCAGACCATGAGGCTGGCAACACAACCCCAGTGCAGGCCTCAGAGCTCCTCTCCTCTTCTTACTCTACAGCTGGAGTTCTGGTTATCTCCAATTTCCATCTTGAATCTAGACCATTACTTCCTGCCTATCTCTTCTTTGTAAGACCGGTCTTCATAATGCCCATTACTGGGCTCTAGGATACTGCCATGATAAAGTGAGAAATTACCATCTTTCTGCTTCTTTAGTTACGGCACTCTGAAGCAGGAGTGATAATCTTTTTGACAATATGGGAAGCTATTGTTTTCCCATAATTTTATGAGAGTCATAGCATTGACCTTGATTAAAGCAGAATTTGGGGAAAAAGTTCTTAGAATGAGTAACCTTCCTGTTGTATGGCAGCTGGTTGTGCCTGTTCTTGCTGCTCTTCCCTGCTGCTGGCATGTCACTATATATCCCTGATAGACACATGTTGTGAAGGTGAGGGAGAAATTGTGGAAGGCTCCTTACTCAAGGGTTATCCATCAAAAAACCAAGTGCCTCTGCCAGTAGACTTGTGCAGAAACTCCWCACAATGTGCTGGCAGTACACTTTTGTATCTGAAGTCAGATTAAAACAGTTTAGCTTCTATTTGTCCCTTCCAGCATGCAGACTCACAATATCCCTGAATCTGCAAGAAACTGAAGGGAGGCTTCTGATGCTTAGTCATAGTGGTATAACCCCWCAGCAATACCTTGAGGGAGGTCTGACAAGGGGATCACCGCATTATTTCTCCATCTTCCTGTACAGCCTCCCAATGCTCTGTGATGTMTGCTGTGTTGAGCAGCATTTCTTTACTTTTTTTTTGAATACTGAAATTATCAGAAATGTAAATGTCARAGTGTAAACATTTGCCAGTGGTTTTGTCTAAGTGTGATTTTCTGCAAGTCTCCTGACAGTGATTCATGCAGTGCTCATGCAGGTCCTTGYGTGTCAGTAATCAGGGGAAAGTGTCTTCAGCAATTACACCGCTTAGTCCAGATCGCATCATCTCTAGCTGTCAAGATGGTGGCACTRCCTGGCCTTGATAAAGGCACCTGCAGCAGGTGGAGGACTAGACTAGTTGTGTTTACTCCCTTGGCAAAGACATTTTACATCTACTATCATATTCAATTAATAGATGAAATGTTTTATTTTTCTCAGTTTTATTACACGTTCCACAGATTTGAATGCGATATTTCTGTTCATGCATATGCCTATTGTTGCTAGGATTTACAATGTAACATGACTAGCTTATTAATGCCTTTTGAGATGATCTGAATCTAATCAGCATGTTCAAATGTCCTTGCTTCATGCTCTGCAAGTGCTATGGAAAGTAAATTGTGCCTCACATTCATTGTCAAAAAAGATTTTTAATGGTAAGAGGGAGAGTCTCAGAACTGATTCTCTTAGGAAGGTATGAAGTGGGTTCTGCTGACTTTGAAGTATCCTAAGTTCTAAGGAGACTTTCAGAGACAAAAAGAAAGGATCCCCAAACTATGCTGTATGTTTGGTGGTACCTGCCCCAGCCCAGAGAAGAGAGTTGTTCTTATGCCTGTTTTTATTCTTTTCCAGCCTACCACTGCAGTTGGTGCTGGTAAATATTCCTGCCACTAACATCAGTGGACTGTACCTCACCAAATGAAATTTTTGAATTCCTGATCTTGGATACTGCTTGAGAGTGAATATGTAGTGATAAAACACATCACATAAAAACTGAGTGTCATCTGACCCCATAACATGTATTCKCAAGAAATCAGGATCCCCAAGAAAAAGAGCTCTGATTCCAGAGTTTACKGCTAGAGCTGGGAGGAGCACTTAACTATTTGCCCATATTCTGCTAGTACTTCAGGTAGACAGTTTTGCTTCTTTTTCAGAGGAAAAATAGCAGAAGTATGAATGAATAAACCTTCCCTCACAGAAGGAAGTGCACTGATGAAACATTTATACACCACCAGTGCAAAAGTCCAGAATTAAATATTGAAAGGCCTATTCATATTACAATCTGCATTCAGGATTGGCACTAATTGGCAATGCTGCTGGCAGACTCAACAGGGAGGGCAAGAACTGAGTAAGCATGGAGGTTTATTCATCCAAAGAAGYGGTTCTTCCAGGTCAGGTTTAATGCACACTTACTATGCAGAAAGGGAAGCACAGCGCTGTTGTTGCTGATAGTGTAACTGTCTTATTTGGAGAGCACAGCGTTTGCCAGATCAGTCAGTCTTGCCTAGGGATTTTCTCAGGTGCTCACCCCACTGTCAGTGTATTTTGAAAACTGTTTCTTGTGGAGGTAGACTTCTGCCTAAATATTCAGAATCAAAGAGGAACAAGAGTATTCRAGGCAGATAAAAAAGAATTCGATGGAACACTGTCTACCCAAAAAAGGCAATTATTTGAAGACAACTGATGTAATGAAACTAATGCAGTAGCTACTGTGAAGCTCTACCCTTTGTATTTGACTGATTAAAGCTGTACTATGGGACATATATTTGCCATGCTGAAACCATTGTCCCACCTTTCAAAATTTGCTCATAAGCTTTGCAGTCTTTCTCTCTGACTACCCTGGTTTATCCAATACACTGCTGCAGTGTTTACTTTTTTTTTTTTGCCTGTCACTTTTACAATGTATCTATCCTTTGATTCCCCACTATAATTTCTGGAGATCTTTACTTTGAAGGACCAATTACAAAGCCAATCATTATCTTATTTCTCTTTCCATGCTGTCTCATGCATAGCTATGATTTGCTGACAATTTTTTTCTATACCTCTTTATGATTTTTTTCCAGTGTTTCCCCTGTATCTTGATATCCTGTGCCAAACTTGTCAATAAATCTGTTAGCCTGTCATCCTTTCAGTCCTTCAAGACTACACTGAGCACAAAAATTTCCCAAGCCTTAACAAATGGGTATATAATCAGGGAATTTTGAGACACATTTTATTTCTTTTCTTGTATTTTGTTTTCAGTTAGTTGACCCATGGAAAAAAAATGTGTAAATGGGTGATCATATCCAAAACTGAGCCGGCCACCTGYAACAGCTGATATCAGACCACTCTACACCCATCTCTCCATATCCYCCACAAAATGAAGCCAATGCTCAAAGCCTATTAAATATGGACATCTTCTCAACAAATGTTTTCAAAATGAGCTTTTCAAGTTGTACCAGATATTTAGTGTTTTGCCACCAAGTATCTCACTGATTCGTGATGGTGAAGTGCAAGGAACAGCATTTTTCTCAGGATGGAAAATAATGTAAGCTTCTATCTTTGCTTCTTTTAGCTTTAGCTCCCTTTTAGCAACTATAGGCAACATAGCATCCCTCTTCTGTTCGTGTAAGATAATGTTAGCAGAGCACGTGATCTGGCATATTCTATAGGCCAGAGCAGAACAATACTGTCACTTGTCTTCTGTAACTCTGGGGTGATATAATAAATTTTGAGTGCCTTCTTAGATTTCAATTTATGGCATAAATTAGAGCAGTTCAGTGACTATTTTAATGTATTCCTTGCTGCCCCCAGATTACAGGGGCTGTTCTGGCAGCTGATAATAACTGAAGTGTAGAAGTGCTTTGGCTAAGCTCTATTTTTTCCAGTCTCATCTCTGGCAGCAAGAGAAAGAACTGACAAAGACCTGCAGCGTTGCTTTTCACCACCTGGCAATTTTCTTATACATTGCAAAGAATAGRTAGGAAATTAAGCAAGTTGTTCTGCTATGAGAATGACACTAAACCAGAGGCAGATTCTGATAGAAAAAGGTTTAGCTTTAAAAATCAAGGACTCAAGAATTATGAGTAAGCCCAGGTTTTGGAGATATGACAACTTATGTGCAGAACCTGCAGTACTAAAAATGAACTGGTTAGTTAAAATTATTAGTTAGGTTTGGACTAGTCTATGTGTGTAATTCATTTAGCAAAAATCAGTTTTTGTCTTCATGTGTATATCTCATATTTTCTTATCATTAAATGCTGGTATAGGCAAACTTCTGGGTCAAATTCTGTCCTTAGTGACACTTATCCTCTTCCACAATAAATTAGCTTTTAAAGGTCTGATCTAAATACTGATAAGAAACCACAAAGAGCTATCAGCATTGTTACATCTTAATATGCAGCATCAAAAGCTCTTTCTAAACAGAGAAGGATTGAAATTTGAAGAATTTTATGCAAGCGTTTTTTCTTCCACTGTTAATCTGATAATCCATATAGTTGTAACAATAATAACAGCAACAACAACAAAATCAACAACAAAAATGTTTGGGGTTTTTCTTTTCATGTATCATCAGTGAATACTGGGTATACTGGTCAGATTAGAGATCTGAACAAATGGAGACTTGCATTCTGGTTCCTATTTTCATCAGCTATGTACTGTTTTAACTAGAGCAAATTAATAACTGGTCTGTGCTCACACTTCTCTTCCTGTGAAATGGAGAAGACAGCTATTCTGAAGTGATGCTGTGGGACTTCCTTCATTACAAAACTCTTAGTCTGYTTTGATTTCACGATCAGATTAATCTGGGGTCCAGACATAAGGAAACAATGTTCTGGTATTTATTATTATATACTTATATATAGTGTTAGCACATTAGATGAGGACCTATGTCCTCAGGACTGAAAAAATAAGACATTTTTTCCAAAATAAAATATTAAAAATATTTTAAAAATTGACAGAAAAAATGGTTTAAAAGCCATTTAGGTCCTAAAAGATAAAGGAGTTGTCCACGAAGATTTGCAAAGCCCTTCAGGTGCCCAATTTCTGTGATCTGCTTTGGTTTCAACGACTGAAAGCGTGGTCACAAATCCCAATAGCAATGTCCGTTTCGAAGACAAACACTCAAAGAGACTTTTGTTTGCTGCAAGACCACAGCTGGGCGTCCGCACTTTTCTGCAAAAGGTTTGCACGACGGCAAAATTGCCGCCATAAACGGCTGGTAGCTCCGTTTTAGGGGAAGTGAGGGGAGTTGAAGACCCTAATGCAATTTAAAACAGCTGCTATTACTTAAACCGGTGACATCGCCCGGGAGCAGAGGGGAGCGGAGCGTGGCTCGCTGTGCCCCCGCCGAGTCGATGCCGGCAGCTCTCGGGCTCCGGCAGACCCCGCTGCCCTCTCCGCAYCGGGCTGCCGCGGCGGGACCGGGCTGTACGGCTGCCTCCAGGCGCGGAACGCCGCGCGTTTCCCCTACCTCCCGCCTCCTTCTGCAGCGAGGCTAGCTCCCCTCCCTCGCCGGGCAGACCCAGCCCCGCTACCTGCCGCCCTCGGGCCGAGCTCCGCCGCGCCGGGCCCGCCCCCCGCGCCGCTGACTCCGCCCGGCCCGGCCCGGCCCGCCCCGCCCGCCCGCAGGCACCGCCCGCCGCCCGGAGCGCGGTGCCTGGCCCGGCCCGGCCCGGGAGCGCCGCTGCCGCGCCCGCGCTGCGCTCTGCGGGCCGAGGGAGCGCGGCTGCCGGCGGCGGGGCATGCGGGCGGCAAGGCTCTGAGCCTCCGGCCATGGCGGAGAAAGTTTCGGCGGCTTCGGAGCGGGCGCGGGGCGCCGGCCACGTCGGCTCCTCTTGCTCCGGCTCCTCCTCCGGCTCGGAAACTCTCTCCGAGGAGGGAGAGCCCGGCGGCGGCGGGGCGGCGACGGCCCCCGGTGGGGAGACGGCTGCRGCGGAGCGGGCGATCCCCGGCGGGCGGGCGGAGGACGACGCCTCTCTGGAGGAGCGGGATGAGGAGGTGCGCGGGGCCGGGGCGGCGCCGGGAGCCGCGGAGCGCGGCCGTCCCGGGCTGCGAGGCGGAGGTGACCCCGCGGCGGACAGCGGCTTCGTGCCCACCTGGGGACAGCCCCTTCCCGCCACTGTGCCCGCCTAAACCCGGGGCGTTCTAGTTTCTGCTCTGCCGGCTCTAGCCTTTCTGGCTGCCGGTAATTGAGAGTTGGGGGTTTTTGCATGGAGAAGGATTTTTTTTTTTTTGTTTGTTTTAGGAAAGCTTGTTAGCTTTTGTGGTGGGTCGTCGTGTCCTCCCCCCCCCCACCCGAACGTGTCACCTTTGGATAGCGTTGCTTCAAAGAAAACTCTTTAGTGTCCAAAGGAAGTGATGGGCAAGCCCCATCTAAACTACAGTAATCCTCTTGTGAGAGCTCATGACAGGCTGAGGATCATGGAGGAGCTCTGTGGGTGAGAGATCCATAGCGTGATACGCGGATACGCGTGTTGTTCCTTTTCCTCTTCTCCTGATCCAGCTACACTAGCTTCTAACGGCACTCTTAAAACAAAACAACCTCATCACTATATTACRGTAAAACAATCCTGTTGAGACGGATTTTTAGAAATTATTCTATTTATTTCTTGTTGCATGATTCACACTCCTTACATATATTTCAAGCCATGACCCCCAACCAAGTGCATTGTTCTGTTTGACTGCTGCTTTACTTTACTTCGGTACATCATCTCTTGTGTGCCTTACTTACATCTTTCTTTGTGGTCAACTTTCTAATTTGTTCTTAGGTGATGTTTCTTTATCCTGTGCATTTATGCAGCGGGATGTGTAAAGRCTCTTCTGAGAAACCTTGTATTTCTGGAGGAGTATCTGTTAAGCTGGTTGAAGTTATTTTCAACTAGTTAAGCTGTGGTTGTCAGGAATGTTTCCCCCTGCCGTAATGGCTGTTTATGTAGCTCCTGTTTTCCCCTCAGTTCCCGATGCCTCCTGTTAAATTGATACAATTGTAGGTCAGCATGATGAATTGGAACTGAATATACCTTTCTGTTCCGGCCCCTCCCCTTTGTTTTTTTTTTTTTTTCTTAAATTTTCAAATTCAGACCAGATTCCTTGCTTCTTTCAACTGCATGAGACCACGAAGAGTGCTGTGTATTTTGCGGTGAAATGCATTTATGATAGAATATGTGTATATCCACATCATTTAAGTGTATATATATATATATATATAGGCTTGCTTTTTTCATTGAACTGAATAGGACCTCCATAGCTGCTGTTAGGATGAAGTGCACTGCTAGGTGATTAATATATCCTTCTTCTCGGCAGGAATGGTATGTGTGGGCTTGGGGCTGTGCTTACCACAATTATGTGGTGTCTAGGTGGTTTAGTGCTCAGTTGGTAAGCCTGCATAATGCTGTGTAGAAATATAAAAGTCTGTCTGTTCAGTTAGCTGAACTCAGAGCTGCTGGCAGACCAGTGAACTTCTGGTAAAGGCTTGTTATTTCTGTGTGTGCTTTGGGGATGAATTACTGGCATCTTTCGCGCTGACAGTATAGAGAAGGTAACCTCAAAAATAACTCAACGTTGCATTCATGGAATTTTGAAATTCTGGGCAGTCTGATACCTYACTCTCAGTTAGTAGTGTCACAAGATAGCAGCATAAACTCATGTTAGTGTTGTGGAAGTTAGTTTGCTTAGAATATGCAGCCTTATTCTGTCCCCTTTATTCCCTTTTGCTAGATTCCCTTATTACCTGATACCAGACCTTACTTGTGCCTTTTTTTGTGCTTTGATTTTACCAATCCTTCAGTTTTGGTGTAGTCAGTGCTTGCAGCTGAATTTCTGTCTACCTGCAGAACTACCTGGCAAATCCACCTGTATAATATTTTTTTTTTTTTTTTTGTGCAAGGACACCACACTGTGTTAGAGTGCAGAGGTAAATGAATGTATGTTAATTTAAAACAGAGCATCTCTTCACATGGAAATCTTTATGTGGACAAAGGCAAGGCTGAAGTCCAAGATGTATGTAGAGATGATTTTAGGCTTTTTTCATGTGCCACCTGCTGAAAGTATCACACTGCTTGAAGATACTGTTTTCACACTGACATCCTATTTTAATTACTGTCAAAGAATGAAAATGTTGATGTTCTCTGTGATGTTCTGTTACTGAGTTCTTTTAGTTATATGTATCCCCAGTGCTTGATCCTGCGCTTGCAGGTTTCATTTCTCCTCTTGTCCTGTCCTTGTTCCTGTTGCCAGCATAGCAGAATTGAATCTGTTGTCACAGCTGTTCAGTATCCTTCAGACAGCCGTGAAACAGATTGTCCTGCTACCTCTATTTCTACTTTAACTGTCAGTAAATTCTTCAAAGCCATGACATATAAAGTGTTTCCAAACTAAATAAATGGGTAGTTAGAAAACATGCAGATTTTCCCATAAACATTATTATTTCATGTGGTATTTCAGTAGAACTATTTCTTCTTCTGTGACATTGTATAAGACATACTTGACAACTCCAACCTTGTCTCCTGGACTTCTTTAGACTAAACAGCCCCTGTGGCTTTCATCGTCCCCAACAGAATGTGTTTCCAGACATCTGATCATTCTCATTGCTGTCCTGTGTATTCTTGCCAGCTGGTCACATCTGTCTTGAAGCAGGATGTCATACTCAGATTTATGCCTTGCCAGATCTGCTACAACAGAGAGATTATTTCAGAGGTCTCTCATGCAGTGTTGTTTTTTATGTAGGCCAGTCTGCCAGTTTGCAATTTGTGCTCCATCGTGAGTTTTATGTCTTTTTCTGAAGAATGATGTGAATATTTCTGTGCTCTACCAAAAAGAGTGGTTTGTCCCACCCAGCTCAGTGAAGGAAACTTAGTGCTATTATCTATAGCAGGTCAGCTTCTTATGTTCAGAAATTAGAGTGTAGAACTGAAAGAGTTAATTCCTGGAGGAAAACAGGGAAGGAAGGGGTGGAAGAGAAGGTACACCACTTTTTTTCTCCTCTGCTGTCATTACTTCATCCTACAGTTGCATGAACTTTACCTTAAAAAAAAAAACAAACCCACAAAATCCCTGAAGATAAGCAATCTCTCATTTAATGAAAGCAAGAACAAATAATAGTTTGCAAGATTTTTCTGAAGCCATCATTTTCTAAAGTGTTTTTGATGTCTTACTTTGGGATGTTAGACACAGGAGAATTAAATTAGGATTAACACTAAYTTCCTCTGAGAAGTGCATTGCTTTTGGAACATCTGCGCGTTGAAGTGCTGTGGATAGCAAGCGCATAAACACGAATTAATTCAAGCAGATTATTTGCCTACGCTCTTCTGAGGTGAGTGGCTAACTGCTGACAGCAGGCAGGATGGGATTGCATGGTGAAGGGCACTCAAGGCCCTTCATAGATGATGGGTCACTGCATTTCTAATGCCACGTTGTTTTTTTTGTTGTATTCTGTATTCTCTTCAGAGCTCTCTTGGCTGGAAAGAGTGTTTTCTAGTCTGTCAAGAGAGGAGTTGAGATTGGGCAACAGTGTGTTTTCTGTTGTAATCTGTCTGCTTCTGTTGTCTGTGAATAGTTGTTACTGGACTGACATTATGGAAACAGAGATATCTGCAAAAAAATGCCAGGATTTTCCCATTTTCCTTTCTGCTGTGTTTTTGTCTTCTCTACACTAGTTTTCCTTTTGGCAGAAAAGTGACTATGAACAGGAAACATGTTTTATGAAATTTATTGAGGCAAATGGTACCAAGTGTCATTGGTTGCAGTAGTTTCTATCATTCAAAATATTTTGCATTTTGGCTGCCAGTTGAGCATGGGATAGCTTCTTTTGACCATGGCCTTCAAAACTTAGTCTTTTTTTATGGGGGAGATGAAAGCTCCCTTGGTTTAACCTTATTCCTTAAAAAGAGGATGAAGGCAAGCTATGGATTCCTTGTTTACACCAGTATTCTCAAGGATCTGAAAGTTAAATTTTGTGTCTTGAGTTGCCTGTCTTTTCCATCACCTTTCTACAAACCTTGTCACAGTAATTACACATTGCTTAGCAAAGCAGAGTAACAAGCTAAGAAAAAYCAGAATTCTTTCGGAGAACCATACATTTCCATATAGCACAGCTGTTTCAATCTGAAATGAAACCAGAAGCTTCTGAACCTGCCACTGTCTTCTAAAATACCATAGTGAGTTCTCTTCATTATTCTAGATGCTAAAAAAAACTCTTAAGCAAAAATACCCACAAAAAATAAGGGGCGGGAAAGTATGGTATTTTGTTCTCAAATAATTCCAGGTCTTGCTCTGTCAATTAAATGTTTGGCACTGCAGTGACTATTTGAGTTGATAAGGATTGAGATGATGAGCAACATGACAAAGCAAGATTTTTCATTAAAAGTTCCATTGACCTTTGAGGTTGGTTGTTGTACATTGTCTCCTACTAACTAGTTAGTATGTGTTGCGTATTTAAAAAGGTATCTCGCCGCACAGAGCGAGTACAAAACCTTGTTGTGGCTAACTCTTCTCCTGCATTTGCCTTCTTGCTGTTAATGTTGCTGACTTGCAGCTTCATGAGGACTGTGTGGTGAGAATTAAGTGCTAGGAAGCTACGATTTTGTCAGAGTATTCATAGCAAGGTAGGGAGTGTGGTAAAGAATGYATTGCTCTAGAAATTGCTCTTTCACATATTTGTCCTTTAGCATGTGTCCACTGGGGAGGCGCAGTCCCTTTAGCATCACAGATTGTGTGCCAGATCTTCACCCTAGCAAAATTGTAGTGTAGGTTGRGAGAGGAGTGGAAATCAAAATACTTTGGGGTAAAGTAAGCAGTGTGTGAAGTGGTGGCAATGTTTGTATGTGCATCTCTGTGTAATGAGGCGGTGGTAGTTCTGGAAAAAAATGTCACTGTGACCTGGCTAGAGGTAGTGTTTTTGTTACCTCTTTCCCTTCCTGCTTCTCCTGCTGCAGAGGTAACCATGGGCCATGCTTAGACTGTGTGGGTGTTACCATAAATTTTTCTTCTGTTTCAGACTTTCTTGTCTTTAACTGTGATGGATTCTGCCGTGTTGAGGCGCACCAAAGATGAACAGCCTAATTGCTGTAGTGTGATCTTCAGTTCATGCTAAAAAAAAATAATGCCATCAAAAATTTATTTTCTCAAGGTTAAAATGATTGCAGTAGTATTAAATAAAGTACTCATCTATTTAGTCTAGAGCAGCTGCAAAACTTACTGTGTCATGTCAGCTAGACTAACAGCATTGCTTTTGTGTTTTTAGATATGTTTGTGGTAAGTTACCTATGAAGTGAAATATTTGACAGTTTAAGTGAGTAGGGCTGTCTCAAGAGTCATGTAAAAGACTTTATTGATTTGCTTTTAGTATGAAAAAATGTATGTTTGTCTACTACCTTAAGCCTTTACTGTGCAGGATAGGCCTTTAAAGGTGCATGCTGCTAGGTACCCTTATTATTTCAGAAATCCTCTGGGACATGGAGAGACATGGGCTTGAGGGCTTAATCTAAAACAGCTATGTGCTGCTKCCTAAGGTTTGAGAGTATCTACACAGTAGTAATGTTTCCAGCTCTCTGGAGCTTATTTTCAAGAGTTTGGTGGGTATAAATAAGCCTATAACCAAAGTATTTATCTTTCCTCTCACTTGGAATAAGTGAGAATTGAAGAAGCAGTATTGTACATTGAGTTGCATATCTGATTTTTTGTGCCTGAACTATTTAGATACTTAAAATTCTTCTGGAAAGTGGTGGGTGAGGAACTGATAATTACAGTCTTCAAAATGTGAATGGTTTGCAAAAATGGTTGAGAGGCCCTTTTGCACCCTTGAGATTTTTCACACTGGTGGATGTAGTCCTGAGGCTCATCTTCAGTATCCCTTAGTGTCTGTATGTCCAGCTGTGAAACCAAATGTAAAGACATACATTTTGTGAAAAGCTGCAGCTCTGTAGAAGGAGTGCAGTGTAAGTCCAGGGTAGCCCGCTGCCTTTGACTGTGTTGATTTAAGCTGCTTTGAACTGAATGTTGGTAAACATAACAAGGTGTGTTACTCTTGTGCTTCGAGGAGGCTCTCTGTGATGGCGCTGCTTTGCCAACAGTAACAGCTTGTGTAAAGTTGAGCTCACACAAAGGGGTAAGAGAGTCCTAAGTCTTGAGGCATAAAATAAAAGTATGGCCAAGTACAGTGAAAATGAAAAATCCTTGAGCTAGCAAGCTGAGCAGCTAGGTAGCCTTTATACTGCAACAATTCACGTAATGGATGCCTCTTGATTTTGTTGTGTGTTATGCACTCTGTCCCCCACTCCCAAAGCACAACTGTGCTCCAATATTGCAACACTGAAGCATTAATACATACCGAGTACTTGGTTTCTGATCCTGCTAGTTTTGTTACCTGGAGCTGGCAAACATTAACCAGCAATGCTTTTCTGTACAAGGCATGAAAAAAACCATATTTGTGCTTATTTAAGAAGCAAAAATCTGAAATGCAGAATTGGGGAACTTAGGAAAAGGGGCATAAAGACTCTGAAATGGTTAGTAATGGAAACTGAGTCCCCGAAGCTTTTTGTTAAATCTTCCTTCAATAAAATTGCTCTGACACCAGTCTGGAGGTTTTCTCTTACATCCATCATGACAAAGCAGATGCCTGTTATTAAGAACTTCAGTAACACAGCCTGCTCTGCTGCTGGGTTGGGAACTGACTTGCTCAGGCTTTGTCTTAAATACCACTCTTCTTAACAGCTTCTTCAGCAGTGAAAGAGTAAAGGAGGAAGAAAATTGTTATTTTGCTTTTAGCTTGGTTTTTTTAATTGGTGTGGTACTGAGCACAGCAGTGTTCTGGCTTGTGTTGGGAGCTTCTCAGTGTTACGGTATCAACAGCATGATATGTGCCATTGTGAAGCTCCTTTAAAAAGGATGTGGGCTTGAAATACTCCGCRGTCTAAAACACACAATGTCCTACTCTCGGATTTTATACTTTGTTGCTTCAGCCTCCAGATTTGTGGTTTGATTTTTTTTTYCCAGCTCTTCTCGGGCAGCAGTGGTGTTTAAAAATCATTTTTGAAACTTTATAATGGGTTGTATTGGGTTTTGAGATATATGGCTTAGGAGAGACTGGTGCTTAAAGTCATAAAATGCTGGTAGCTCCTTTTGTTGTGATCAAGTGAAAGCAAAAAATTGAGGACAAGATAGCGGAAGAGGTGAGAAACATGTGGGAGTGGTGGCAAACGAGCTGTGCTTTGGAATGACGCCGGGAACCTGTCTTAGCTTTAGCTTTASGGAGCTAAGTAAGTTTACTTACACTTTCGTATCAGAAAGGGATGCTCTCATCAGCTTTTCTATCCGAGAGACTGTCTGGCTCCAGCCAAGAAGCAGAGGAATGAATACCTTGCCCTCCTGTACAAATSTAACTAAGCTGATGAACTTCCACTGCTTGGAAGTGAGTTATGAGTATGTCAGGGGTTGAAGCTTGAGTGTTCAGCTATATAAAGAGCCTGGTTGCCCTTGCCACAGGTTTCTTTACTGAGTAATTTAAATTTCAAGTGGTAACCAGGGGTGAATCGAAGACTTTTTTCTTAACTGGTAAGTATATAGTCTTGAGCTAGAAAAAGAGAAATGTTTTTTTTTTTCTTTTTGATCAAATAGCTCTGGAAATGACTTTTCAGGAGAAGCAAAAAGCCCCAGCCACAAAAGAAGCTACAAAAAACTTGTTCCAACATGTTAGTAAGTGTGTGTGAAAATAATTGATTATAGAATGGGAACTTGTATAGGCAAGAGAGATTCACTGTTGCCTGGCAGAGAAACTGCAGGCAAAATGTATCTAATACAGAATTAGATGCATTTTCAAGTGTTTTACTTAAACAACTGGGTATATCTCAATATATCCTTTAAATGTTAATATAATAATTTAATATTAATATATTTTGAATTTTTAGGGGGCAGTGCTTCTACACCAAGTAACAAACTTCCTTTATGAGGCCATGCTGCCATACTASTGGGACTGTGTAATTAATTGCACTTGGACTATTAATGATCCCATTGTTTTTAATAGCCTTGCAATCCTAAGGAAGAGAGCTGTGGGTGAATGAAGCAGATGAGCTACTGCACTAAACTGCTAATTTTATTTTCATTGTTACCTCAGGAAACTTTTACTAGAATGTAATAATGCTGTAGTTATGGCTCAGTGGATGCTTTCATTGTAAAGCTGTTATTCGGGCCATATAACAGAAATGCCTTGGATGACTTTCACACGAGGTTTCTGGTTTTGTGTACTAGTACATGGTAGGGAAGGGCAGGGCAAATTGTATCTAACATATTTGTTCTGGCCTAGCTAACAGAAAAGATTGTTTACGAAAGGTCACAGGATTATCCTTAAGCTCAACTGGGTCTTTATAGCTTTGATGAGTAGCTGGGCTAATGTAAAGCTTCTGGGTGTCTTTTGACTTGTTATCAGTGGTTTYTTCCCATTCCCTTTTGTTCATATACCTGTGGTGTTAAAATGTTAACACATTACCCCACTGGAGGACATGCTCCAAAGTTAAAGCTGTCATTGATTTCCTTGGAGCAGCTCTGTAACTGGCAGGGTACTGCATATTGAATTTGCTGTACGTACATTTAAAAAATGYGGTTCTAAGTTACAGCTGAAGCAGCAAGGAGATGACCTTGGGCATATCACTTATTTGCCATTACAGAGCAGTGACAGTCATTGACTTGCTTGAGTTTCCCTGAGTTCCTAAGTTCGCTGAACCACAGACTGTGTTTTGGAATTATGGTGTGGGTTCAGGGCTGTTGAATTCTGCTGAGAGGATGGAAATGCATTCACACAGAGTATGTGTTGAGGTAGTTGCATGGAACAACAAAAGATATGTAGATGTAGCACTTAGGGTTGTGGTTTAGTGTGCACTTGACAGGCTGGGTTCATGGTTGGAATTCATGATCTTTTCCTACTTCAGTGATTCTAAGGTTCTGTGAAAGAAGACATAAATTAAAGAATATTCCTGCTACTTTATAATACTATCACTGTGCTGAATATTACCTTCCCTCCTGGCAGCTGTTTTGTGGTCTCCCTTGGTYTGCTTCCGCCCAAAGTTAGCATGATTATTGGTAAGCTCTCATCAGTGCTAATAACTAGTGACTGAAAACTAAAGCAACTRAAACTTCAGGGGTTGCATTCAGACAGCAGTGGTCCTACAGTTAACATAGGGTAAGGATTTTAGAGGAGGAGGAAGAGGAGAGAGGTTCAGTTGAAGTGTAATGAGGTGCATAGGGGAAAACAATCTCCATAGTGTTTAATAATTTTTATGCTTCTGAGAGTATTGGCATGGTGTTAATAGGACCATTGGACACAAATTCAAGGAAAAAAATTTGTTAAAAACATGCAAAAACCTAAAGCCGTACTATCAAGTACTTCAGGTGTGAGCTCATTTGAGGGTGAGCTTTGGTATGTTGGTAACCACTGAAATAGGGAGGTGCAAGCACTGCTCTTGCAGCCTGTACTACCTCACCTGCACACTGCCCAAGAGAGCAGCTGTGCCAGAAACTGGCGTTCCCTTGTGCACAACAAGGGACTAGCCTCACACTTACACATGCCCTGATGGCTTGCAAGCAGGTAGAGACAGGTTTTATAGCAGTGGGAGCTAAAGCACTTTCATTCCAGGTGTACTTTCCAGTAAGACATTCATAAGTAGTGCGTTTTTTTGACATTACACTAAGGAAAAGTAAATTGCAGAAACTGCAGATGACAAATGTAGTTATATTAAGTCATAGCTCTGTCAGTGGAAAACAAAGACAGAATTGGAATTATCAAACTAAACATCACTGAGAACCTGGGCTTTACTCCAGAATGAGTTCAGAATGTTTTTCAAAATATGGGCGTGCTAGTATCTCACCTATATCTAGTTGCAGTTATTGAAATCTTCCATGCTTTTTGAATTTCGTTAAAACAAAAAGAACATCTGCTGCTGTTATTTAAAAAAAATGCTAGTGATCTTGTAATTAAATTAATGCCTTTCCTTTGAGTCTTTCCTTTTGGGAGCTTTAATAGGTTGTATTGCAGAAAAGTTATTTTGACCATAAAATTTCATGTGTATAGCGTCTGGAAAAAGGATCCTACAGTTTTCTGATGAGTCTTTACATGAAGATAGACTTTTTGCATAAATCTTATTTCTACAAAACAAATGAGGAAACAGAACCTTACCTACATAAGCAAGTACCACAAAGCAAGGGTAATGGATTTGTGGTGTGAAATTATGTTAAGGTCAATATACCCATTGCATGTATTTTGAGAGAAATRACTTCAGATCAATACTAGTCTGATCTCAGGGTTTGATGACTTTGTATGCTGCTAGTTGTACAGCATCCTAGGTGTGCTTCAGGGTTTGTTAGAAGGTGATAGGATCCTTACGGACTTGGGTATTGATGGTGTTGCCCCCAGATCAGCTGCCTAAAGTTTGTGGTTGGTGCCTGGCCAGGTTTTTCTTCTAAGTGTTGAACTTTAGGCAGTAGTTGATTTATTAACTGTTTTTTTTTTTTGGATAAGCTTAAGATGAGGATGTTCTGCAAGAGCTGCAGTTGCAGCTTCAGTGATTCTGTAAACACAACATCATTGCAGTTGAAATTTCTGACTGGGTGTGGTATTTTTCATTAGTCATGAATCCCTCTGTCTTCATTGGCTATTGTTGAGGTAATATGCTTTCATGAGAGAATTAACGAGTGGTTAGTGTGTTAATCCTTACTGTTTAGATTTGAGTTTGGTAATCCGCCTCCTAGATGTCTTGTCTGTCTGAGGCTATGTTTTCTATCTGCCTTACTTTTTTCAAATAGGAACTTCCTTCCTACGTGTGGTTAGTCTTTGGCCGTGTCTTCCCTATGTTTAGGTATAGTTGCTTTTAAGTAGATTTGCCCGTTTCCTAGGAGACAAAGCAATACTACTCTGCATGATTTTAGTCCTTAAAGAGGTTAATAAACAAACATGGAAAAATATGTAGTCTTCCCTATACTTAGGCAGGTGTGGACAAGTAGAATAGCCTGGTCTGTTTTCATTTTTGATGGTGCTGCTAACAGATGCCTCCTGCAGTTTGGTTTTGGCAACTGTCTCCACTTGTTTGGGTAGTCCAAATAAAGCCAGTTAAGCTGCTTCAATAAACCTGTGGGGAAAAGACATTCTCATAACAATAGATAGTTGTTTACTCTAGATGCAAAGCTAGATCCTAAGATTTAAGGACTCCCCTGAAACCACACAGTTTTAGTACGTGTATGTACGAGATAGTTGGTCTTCAGGGGATTAATGATACTTATGTACTTGATAGTAGAAATGTTTTTACTCTTTTTATTTAAATAATAGAGTGCATGTATTGACAGACATTGTGTATAAAAATGTCTGCATTCATTTCCTTTACTGTTTGGATAATTACAACTCTTCTTGCTGCAAGATTTCTATGAGCATATACTTTAAAGATCCAAATAATTATACATAAGAGTATGTGTGTGGAAATAGACTTTGAAGAGTGTTTTTTCCTGCAGATATAGCAGTCAAAATAATTCTGGTGTCTGCAATTTCAGGAGATGTGGAAGGCAGCCTTCTGAAGTGCTTTGATTGTGTACTATACATTGGTGATCGCTTCAGCACAGCTCATAAGTGCTTGGAATTGTAGCACATCCCTATATAACTAACCACTGAAGCACTTGGAGAGCTTTTATAATAAAACTTCATCAAAATTATTATTATCTTGTTTACGTTGTTGTATTCATCATGTGCGCTCAAGTATTCTTGCATATTGGCTCTTATCAAGTGTTTTTTTGTGGCTGCGTGGACACGAAATATAAGGTCATGTAAAATAAATATCATGAGGCAAACTCAGTGTTGGATGGTGGTAACACACGTGAGTTTAGCCTTTATTGCCTGGCTCTCAATTACACATAGAAGTAATTTTACTGTTTTTGAGGCTTTTTGGTATCTGGCTGAAATTGTCAAAAGGAATCAAGGACTGTTTTTCTCTCCTCTTTCCAGTCTTGTGCTATTAGTGACTGAAGGGTGTCTTTGCAAGGTTCAGTCTCGATGGCCGCAGGCCCAGTTTGCTGTGAGTGTCTATAAACAAAAATAAAAATGTGTCTTGCCTGGCAAAATGGCGAGCTGTCTGTCTCCTTCAGCTCTCTAAATCTGGAATACGGTTTGCGGCTCATGAGCATCTGTGTAAATCCGTTGTGTTCTGTGAGTTTCAGTAAATGTCTTTTCTCATGAAGTCCTCCTCAGGTGCTTTCCAAACGTGCACTGGTACTGGGCATGGGTGGCTAGTTGCTGGCTGCGGGAGGCTGCAGGGGTGTCCTGCAGGGAGAAAGTGTTATCAAGAGTAAGAATAGTGTATAGTAAAAAAGGTTTGTGCAGTAAAAGCCCACTGCTCTGTGAGGAGTGGGCAAAAATGTGAGCAGGGAGTGGCCGAGAGGAGTTCTCTGGGAGTGACTCCAGCAGCTTCTCACAGAAGCCATCTCTGTGCCCCTTTCTCTACCCAAAACCAGGCCAAGCAAACCAACATGAGCTGAACATGTGTGGTTCAGGTATGGAACTTGAACTGCTATCCCTGTAGCACTCCCAGGTATGTCTGTTGGTTGTCATCTTGTAAGAAGAAAATCTTGTCATTTGAAAACTGCTAAGTGGAAACTTGAATGCTGATACTAATTTCATAATTTCATAGTACAGAGCGTTACATTTGAACTGTATGCATCTCCAAAGTGGGTTTAGTGTGTGAAAAGGTAAGGATGTTCAATTTTTTTTGGGAGAAGATAAAATAATGCTTTGATAAGGTAGAATACTTAAATGAGAGCTTGAAAAAATGTGGTTATCCTTTGTAATCTCCCAGTTATTACTGCAACCTCACTGCTGCCTGTTGGTTCACTAGGTAAAAGTCTTAACTTCCTTTTCTACCACAAGGGGACAAATTTACATCCTAACTGAGGTCAGTTGAGAAGTCTTTAAAAATCAAATCACTATTTGTAGTGTACCTTCTTATTTAAWTTTTTTTTGTAGAAATTGTAGAAATTTTGTAGAAATTTTTTGTTGAATTTGTCAAAGGTGGGTATTATAAGTATCTTAACAGTAGGAATATGTGGTAGGGGAACAGAGTATTAATTAAATATTTTTTCACAGTAATGTTAGCTTTCTGAAGAAATCCTGCCAAGAAAAAGCCTTTAATGAGGCAAAAGATTGGAGTTTTCCTGTTCTGAAGGTGARTTCACTGGTTGTCTTCTTGTCAAGGGTTTAAACCTTTTCATCATCTTAAATCAGTTAGCCTCTTTGATAAATATTTGTGCATGAGTTTAAGGTTAGAGTTGCATGGACGCCAGAATCATGCTATAATTTTGTATAGAAGATTGAGAATGCCATGACAAATTGGGTTAAGTTGTTTTGTTCTCTCAACAGTGTGGTTTTAGGAAAGGTGCAAGAAAGACACCGATTTTTCCATTGTTCTCTTGATTATAAATTGCCTTTCTGCAGGAGGACAAGGGCAGGTTTGAAAGAATATTGCAATGCTAAGTTAAGGAACCTGCAGTGCGGGACAGGTATTGAGGTTACCTTTGGTGGTGTGCACACGCTGGCCTGAGGTTGTCCAATTTGATGGCTCGATTCTGTGTTTATGTGGCATGATGAATACGTGTGGCCATGCACCTGGAGTTGTGATTTGCTGCCTTCATTCTGTTACTTTGTGCCTGGCTTCAGCCTCGAGCACTCGCGAGCATGGCTGATTTATCAGCTGTRTTATAGTCCTGCTATAGCTTTTGTAGACATGTTTTTTTTTCTTTCCCGTGTTTTCAGTTTGTTTTCTCCACACTAGTTGTTACTACTTTTATTTTCGTTGGGACACCAATGCTTGTTTTTTTAGAAGAATTTATGTAAACCATTTTCTAGGCAGTAAAATTACTTTAATGAGACTTCAGTTGCAGAGGTGTGTGTTTTCAGTTGGATGCTGATGTTGGTTACCTTTCTTTAAAAGATAATTGTACAGATGAAGAGTTTTTACAAGTGAAACAAGGTGTAGCTTGACTACTTAATAGCAAATAGGAAAAAGAATGGTTGGCTTATTTGCGCTGACCTAATTTAATGATTTCCATGAAAACGGTGAGTTTATYTGTGATGTCAGTAGCAAGTTCTTACATACATGCCCAGAAAGTAGATMTTTGAGGGGAAGAAATGCTGATGCTAGAAGACATTTTGCTTTGAAACTGTTTAGAGCTGTGAGTCTGTGTGGTTGTGTGAGCAACCTGAAAAAAAGTGAAGCATGGGAGTCTGATAAGGGTTATGGGTTTAGCTTTTTTGGGGGGCTGTTTGTTTTCGAGGGTTTCTTGATTAATTTTTGGAGCTGTCTTTTGTACTGTGTAATTACTTTCCAGGATGTGGATTACCATATCACGTCTGTATTAGTCATTTCATCTGCTAAAGAGCTGCCATGCATAGAAGTCTTTTCATAGAGGCATTACGCTTCTAGTGAGACCTTGTTCCTTCTCCTCTGGTTTCACGGACTGAATCACAGCACTTTCTCCTTTTTGCCTAACAGTGGTTTGTGGTGTGTAGACCAAGGAAGAATATATTTGTTTTTCTGTATTCACCGTGCTAGAAGGGGATGATTAATTTTGAATGCAGATCAGTCAAATTTTTGTTCCTGGTAACAGTACAGATACTGAAATCTTTGTTGCTGTTTTTTTCCCTCTGACAAAGTTATACTTTCACGAAAATAGGGCATAGGAGAGCAACTAAATTTTGCAGCTAAATTTTGCTGACAGCTGGTAACTATTTTTCTTCCATTAATGCAGTTGAGTAAGGCTCCTGAGAGAAGGACCAGATGATACTAATGTCTAAATATGACATCCGGATTTTTTAGCATACCAGTAACTGTCTTGATACTGTAAGGAGCTAAAAGCCCATTGTCTGAATGGTATTGTGCTGACTCTAAATAGTGACATCACTGGGCTGCTCCTTCAAAAGCCTGCTGAAGTACCCTTTACTACTGATGAGTGTCGGTACTCTGGCATAGCTGCTGTTTTGGGTTTCAGTTACTTAAAGATTATTTGCTATTGTTGCTGGTTCTTGACTGCTGTAAATAAAGAGAAGAGGGGAAAATATGTCCATTTGATGTGACCTAACTGCAGCAATTCCCAAAATTCTCTTGCAAGGATTGTTGATTGGCCGTTGTGCAAGGGACTCGAATCTCTCAGAAGAGAGAAAGAAGAAGCTGTTTGCACAGTTTCATCCGTTCAGGCTGGTTTCAGTTGAGGAGACATTTTGGTTATTTGAGATACTGGGCATCTTTCAAGCCAGCAGCTGAAGATTTTTCCAGGAACTTCTMTATTGCACTGCAGAGAGAATACCTTTAAGAGAAGAAGCAGAAAGGAGGCTGCTTATAAAATTTCTGAGCTCTCAGATTGATGATGTTGCCAAATTTACTCTCACCGTTTGAGAAAGTATACTGATGTCCATTGACTGAGCTTTTGCTTTACTTCCATGTATTTCTGTTCTCTGCTTTCCTGAGCACAGTAGTTTTCTTTTTCAATTGTCTTTATTTGGTATCCTTAGATTAAGACTTGGACAGTATATATGTCACCTGAGGTTTTGGGTGGTGGTACTTGTTTCCTTATATTACATTCTTCCTTYCTTCCTTCCTTCCTGAAAGGGAAGTTGATGGTGGAATTATGAACTGTCCTGAGGGGACAGCTGCCACCTCACTCACCCTTGGCAAGAATACCCTTCAGCAACCCACTGAGGGTCAGTGTTCTTTTCTCCACCACCCCTGGGGGCTGGTTAGACATTACCAGAAAAACACCCTGCAATAACTTTGGACTGCACTGATCACTCCACCACATCCAAGGGATCCTGTCTGTATTGCCAATAAAATGTTACAACCTGCCACAGAAGGCAAAGCTAACCYGGGTTCTTGTTAATTGATCCCCTGAGGTGGATTAGAGTGAAATGACACTAAATGATGGTGTTTGTAAATTTACATTTATAGGGTTTATTACAGAGCAGTTTGWTTGGAAAACATAGATGTAGCTGTTTTGTTTATTATCTATAATAATATGACAAAATGAAAGCATTGCAGTATGAAAGAACAGTGGCATCTCCCAAAAACAGGCGAAAAGAAGGAAGGAGAAAAAGAACAAGAATGTGAAGATCTCACCACCCGCAGGCCCCGCACCGAGACTTGGATTACTGCAGTCTTGGTCAACTTGGTGGTTGCACTGCACTGATTAGGTGGTGGGCAAGTTCCTGAAGAAGTGTTGGGGAAAAGTCCACATGAAAATCCCTGGAACACAAAATATATTTGGTTTATGTTCATTYAGGTTCAGGTGGGAATGCCTAGGTACCTTCCCTAGGGCAGGAGCTTCACAATGGGTGATGTAGTGCTGTGGATTGTGGAACACTTTGGGAGACCTGACACCTTTTAAAGACAGCACAGCTGCCCATCACACCAGCACAGCTGAATACCATTATGGCCCATTAACAGATGAAAACCCTCAGGCCCCGTGTTTTCCTGGAGGAAGTAGGGAGAGGCCCACAACCCARTGGTTTGTGCAAGGGAGGGCAAGTTAGCATGACAAGAGGTACCATATGCCTTCATAGCATGATCTGGTTCCTGTTTCACTCATACCCTATCATTCACTCACTGTTTGATCAGCTTAGAGGTTTGCCCATTTGACACCAAAAGCTCACCACATCCATTTCAACAAAGCGTGCTGGCATGTTCACAAATGGAGAATATTTTGAGTTGTTATTTTGAGTCATTATCCATTAACAGTTTAGTCTGTCGCTGTACGTGGRGTGCATGTTTCAGCATCGCTGTTTATCTAACAAGTAGGAAGTGAACCAGTTCACAGTGGGGCCAAACTGCTCTTTGTGCAAACRGCTGCTATGTATTCTACACCTAGTGCTAACCTCTTTCCATAATGCCCATCTTTAGAGATGACAGCAGATGGAACAGTTTCATGTGTGTTCATATGCATGAGTGGCTCATGGAACGGTGATATTCCTGGAATAAAATTCTCTTTTTCGTTTGCTTCTGGTTAAATATTCAAGTTGTCTCTTGCTTGATCACACATGGGAATTTTAGAACAAGCCAAAACATTTGATGTTAAAAAACTTGGGATGGATTGCTAACCTGCCATTACCTAAGTGAGAACTGAGCCAAATTGCAGTCTTGCAGATTTCTCTCAATAATCAACCACTTTATCTGAGACACAGTGGTTTGGATTGTCTATGCCTTAGTGAAATGCTGATTGACAAGAAAATTGCAGGTGTTTCCAGAGTGGACAGGGAGCTAGGTTCAGTAAAGTGAAAGAATAAAGAACCTATTTAATCTCTTTCCAACAAGTCTGTTGTAAATGCTGCTTAGAAATCCAGGTTCTGGTTTTGGARGGCTCAGGAATGCATGTGAAAATCCTGGAGCTCGGGAGAGTGATTAATCTCTGTGTAACATCCCACTCTCTCATTTTAAGACATGTCAGTATATATCCTGGTAGAGAGGCCCACTGTAGTGGAGCTTCTCCTGTACACAGGAAGATGAACTGTGGCTAGTGTGATGTTAGCCTACCCTCTGACAGTAATGGTGATGACCCAGCATGTCCAGGCTGTCACCCTGGTTAATAGCTTTAGAGGTCATAAAATCTCTGCTGGCTACTGAATTTCTCTGGATGTGTGTATTGGAGGGGTGTGTGATGAACTTGTGGGAATCTGGGTTTGCTTTYCACCTGCTCCCAGGGTAGCTTTCCAAATGAAGGCAGAAAATATAATACAGTAGGCTCTTGCTGATCTTGTTCATCACAGCCTGCTACAGACTCAGACAGAGATTTCTGTTCACCTTTCAGACTTCTCCCTTATTAGAGGAACAGTGGTCAGAAGCTTCTTTCTGACCTTTTAACATCTTAAATTGAGATGCAGGGGTATTAAGAMTGGATTGGAGAGTGCTTGCTTTAGATCAGGTGGTGACAGATTATTCAAGTACAGGCATTAGGTTGATACTGGATCAGTGAAGGAGAAACTGTTTTTTTTAAATGCTGCAAGGCCTTTAAACTGGAGGACTGTAAACATGTGTAGACAGGACTGCTGAAAAGGCTTGGTCCCATGTGCCCCTATGAAGCAATTTATGACAAGAYTTTAAACCCGTAATTACTTTTCTTTTATGTTGGGGTAGAAGGTCAAGAAACCATGGTTAGAACCCAGTAATCTGTTTTTTTTTTACAGACAATAACTCTTAAAATATTTGTCTAGATTAACTGGAAGCCTGGAGAAAATGGTGTGATTTGTACTTAGTTTTCCTTCTCTGTTTTGATGATGCACTACATTAGATTGCTATTGAATATTGTAAGCCATTGTGCATACTTGTTGCCACATTGCATCTGCCCATAAGCAATTTGTTTCATCATTAAGTCACTCGGAGGCAGGGGGTGGAAGTACAGCTCTGTGTCTTTTTAATTTCTGAAGTAAATAATTTCAAAGCTGAAGTGTTKCAAGGTATGTTACTAGTGGAAGGCTTCTCCAACATAGTGATGACAGCATTGAAACCCTCACTTCTAAAGCCCTTAGAGCAGGCATCAGTAAGACTTCAGTCTTGCACCATTGACTGTCTGTTTAGACCTTGAATTTCCCCAAGTGCAAGAAAACCAACACTTTCTGGCTTTTTTTTCACTTTGTGTTGTTTTGCTGTTCCATATTATGTTATGAAGTTAAAATTCGATAAAAAGGTTTCTAGATGTTCACAAGAGGATGAGACAATTGGAAAAGAAGATATGTGGGTTTTGGGCGCCAAGGAATAGTTTAGTCCAGAGTCTGCAGTACATGTGGAATAACCCCGCAGGCAATGTAACAAAATGGAAGTGAGCTGGATTGCTTGCATGATGGATTGCACTTGATGAACAAAGGCAGAAGGTCTGGGAGTTCATGTTAACAGCAAGTGTTTAAACTCTGTTTTTATGATGTGCAGATTTTGAGGTGCAACAGTTGAAAATTGGCTTCTCTTGATCTGACAAGTTGAAGTTCATGCTTTGTTGATCTCTCTGCAGCAGCACGTGACACCAGAAATGTCACGACCACTTTGTTAACACATTTATCTTCTTCAGTTAGAAAAAAACATGGATATTTCAAGTGGTGCAATCACACGAATGTTCTCCTCTTCTTGCTTGTTAATGTCAAAAGGTAAATTGGGTATCCTGTTTYCCTTTTCATTCTATGTGAACCCTTAAAGATTTGTTAGCTGTTGTAGTGTTAGAATTAATGACCAAATGCATTACATACATGTTATTTAATGTTAGGTGTGTTCGATATTAAAGAAAGCTAGATCTACGTAGAGAAAGTGGCCTGTATTCAAAGTTAGGAGGCTGCTTCCCTGTTGTTGAAGTAGCATGTGAATAGATGCCTTTTTTTTTTTTTTTGATGATGATTTGTTATTAATTATTATGTGTGTCATTCTAATGATGGGAGGTTTGATGATGGGAGGGGACAGAAGACAGAAAAAAGTCGCTGAAAAAGAAACATAGTGAAATTTCAGTATGGTGAGACTGAATATGCAGGAACTGTAGAATAAACATTAAAACGTGCARTTTTTGTAAAGTAATGCAGCTTAGCTGTCTCAATGACTTCTAATTAATTTAACCCATTCTGTTCCACAGATAACTTGCTTCACTGGCTGGCTGCTGTTCCTGAATAGTTAAATGTTCAGTGAATATTTGTATAACCTATTTGTGAATGTTTGGGTTTTTTTTTTTTWATTTTGTATTTATAGGTTAACCATTTGATCTTTAAGCAAACTGCAACTCTACCTTAACAAGCATACAGCTGCTTTGATTTGCAATATTCTAATATCCTAAAAAAGTAATGCTTCGAGGTATAGTGGTCAGCGCTAACTTTCTGGTCTAGCAGAAGCTAGGAGCGATAATTTTTATTTAAAATTACATCCACTTGTCCACTAGCTAGGAGAAAACCTGTTCTCAGAAATAGAGAAAATCACTGCAAAAGCTTAGGTGTTATGCTTCAAGGCAACACTGTATCAGAAATCTTAGAGAAAGATATCAAGCATACCATTCCTAGGTTATACATAATATAGCTTTTCAGTTAATGTTACAAATAAGGTAAAGATGAATGCCAGCCAGATAATTTCCTCAGAACCATGCTGGGTCGTGTAAGAGTTTGGTTTGTGGTTTGGTTCTTTTTTTTTTTTTTTCTTTTTCTCTTCAGTTTTTGAAGACGTGCACATAAAAGGTGTGTGTAGAAAGCAGAATTTTTGCCGGTTTATGTCTGCAGTGTCTTTGCTGCTGATCTGGCGGTGTAAAGAGAAAATAGGCTCTCTGACACTTCTCTGCTTTAAATTTATGTGGTATAACTTGATTCAATTCTCCACTGGCCCCCAAGTGAATTTATAACAGCAGATGTTTAGCCTGGGTCTTCATAATTGAGATGTATTGTTGCACATGCCATGTGAGTTGTTATTGTAGTAAAAATATATTGGCACTTGATTACAGCACTAATGAAAGTCTTTGTCAGATAGCTTGCTTCAGTTCCATTTGAAAAAAATGGAGTTCCCACATAGTGAAATTGTTCAGTATAAACAGATTTTTTAAAAGATTTTTACTATATTTTTAGAGAGCTTGTAGTCTGATCTATATTGAGTTCTGTGTTTGGGACACAGCTTTTAAATAGTGTGTCAATGTTGCTTTTTAGTTACATTTAGAATTTTCTATTAACAGAATTGCAGGATTTGTTGAATTAGGAGTAGCTGAATGTCTTAGCATAGTACTCATGGGACCCCCACTGCCACTTACATCAAATATAATTTGCTATACATACTCCATACAGACTGTGTTAAGTGTTACTTATCACCTGAAGGTGTTCCCTTAGTGTGTACCTTACTCCTGAGTTTGATTTTGCTGTGTGGTGTCCTTAGAGTGGCCTGTGCTCGGTGATCCAGGTTGCCATGTCACTGTGCTCTCAGCCCTTTGGGTCCTGTGTAAGCATCCATTGTTTCCCTTGCGTTATTAAGAAGTCGGGAAAAGGTGACCCAGACTTGGGGATGTYAGCAGCTTTCATCTGCTTGTGCTTGGCATTACGCTGCTTGAATGGAATGTTCCACTTCTCTCCTGGAAAGGTGTTGCTCTTTGGAAGCAAGCCTTCTGCCTATTAGTGCATGTTACTTCTTGTCATAGCGCTAAACCATAAATGACTTCATAAATGACTTTATGAATGTGTCTTTCTGTCTTTCTGTATCGTCCGATGCCTACTAGTGCGCTACAAGTTACTCCATCTGGTTTACAGAACTGCAGATCAGAAAAAAGTGCTGTTTCTGTGCCTGAGGATAATGTTGTATTTTGGGAAAAACAATTACTGSAGTGACAAGTCCAACATAGAAATTTGCTGCATAGTGCTAGGAGGTGTAGTTGCTGTGAAGTTCTAACTTACTCYGTGAGGTGATACTGCACATTTATTGATTAAGTAGACAGTTGTGCTTTTTGAGATGAAAGAAAAGTGATTMGTCTCTTTCTTTGGTCATCTTTAGAAAAAATAACAACTCCCTGCTTAAACCAGAAAACACCACATGAATAAGACAGTATAAGACCTGATTATTGAATTTTCATAAAGCTGGATCTCTCTTTAAAATAACAGTCCTGCTTTTTCRCATTCAGAAATACAAGTGTATAGCCGTTAGGATTAATGAAAGAATAAACACAAAAAGATTCATTTTTATGGTAGGGGTAATCAGAGAATCAAATGGCATTTTATTCTCTTTTTCCTCCAATATTTGACAGTGTTGTCATGTGATTTAAAGATTTCTGWACAATAAAATCTGCACACACACAAAAAAGTCTACTTAACCTTAGAAGTRTTGACCTGTGAAGTTTCTGATTGGCTGATGTTGCTAGAAGACTCCTGTGTAATGATCACATACTGTAGCTTGCGGAGTTTTAGTTAGTAATGTTCACATTGAATCTTGAACAACCTTAATGAAAGAATGCTGCAGAAATTGCTTCATGAACTAGAACAGACTAAATGCAAAAGGAATGATGTGACCTCCTGGATATTATTTTGTGTAGGTCTTATAGCCCCAGTAAAGCCTCCATGTTCTGTTTGGAGTAGTTTCCAAAACTGGCCTTCTCTTGATAAATGAAGCTTAGATGGTTGCAGCAGCAGGCTTTGAGTAATAATACTGCTAATGAGTTTTTTTCTGTGTGTGGAAAAGTATCTTCTTTTAGAAAGGATCCTGTGCATCTCTGTCCATACACTAGCTGATCACTGTTGTTGTATGTGGTAGGATGGCAACAGGTCTGGTTTTGCATTAACTTGCTTTGCTTTATTCAGATGAGATTGAACTCCTGGATGTTCTGCTTGGTCCTTGGGGCTGTATCCCTGTTCTGAGGGAAGGGACTGTAACTGTATTCGTAGCTGTTCTATATGCAACATCCAGTTGATTGTTCACTAAGTCAAACAGAGGGGGACTTCACTTATTCTGAAGTATTTTTTGCAAGCCTTGAAGGCCTTTAAATGTGAAGTTCAGTCTTAGTGTTAGCTTGTAATGTGTAAACGATCTGCGTAAATTATTCAGTGTCTGGAAGTTGTCAAAAAGATTGGACAGCCTGGCAGGGCTGAGGTCATAGTTTCCGAGATGAGTTTCTCTGTGACTAGAACGGGAGTACACTTTGATCCACCTGTAAGGGGAAATTACCACAAAGGCATTCTCTGATAACGCAAAGGATGAAGAAGTCTTTGGTTGGAAGAACCACTGTAATTTGTGGCTGGGAGGGTGGTGGCATCAAGTCAGAGCAAGGGCAGCGTGGACTCTGCAGCAGGATTGTGGGCTGTGAATGCCCACTTGGCAGTGCTGCTGCAGTGGCTTCATCATGTACTTCCAGGCAGTAAATATTGAGAAGCTGAACACCCACATCTACAGGGACTCTAAGCTGAGGTTTATAAACCAGTAAATCTGTAGTTTATGTCAGCACATGTACGTGCACGGGAAACACACACTTCCCTTGTGCCTATGGCCACCTGCAAAGGCTTAGGARTCCTTCTGCTACTCCCTTTTTCCACCTTGGAGTGTGGCTGGTCAGTGTGAAATCATTGGCATTGCTCAGAAGGTTTCATCTACATAACCTGCTTTTGCCTGTTTTGCAGGTAATTTGCGTTTTTAAAGAAAAGCCCACAACCCTGAGTGACGTTTATAAATATATTCCTTCTAGCAAGCTGAATTGATAATCTGAGAGCACGTCACATAGCTTTTGCACAACGGAAGTGTGCGTGCAGCCTAAAAGCTTATATACAAAATGAACAGACAATTTTTTCACCTTAGGGATTATTATTTTTTGGATAATAATTGTGGTACAAGGCTAAGCATATTGTTATGGCAATGCTTTAATCATGTACTGTAGCTCTTAACCTGGGCATCTGTAATTTTTACTAACACTGGAAATACAGAGTAAGCTGTGAAAGGTCGAATAAACTAGTTTCTAAATTCTTAGTAAAAAACCTGAATGACCTGTATGATATTGTTGTTGTAAACTGCTACTAATAATAAAAAAAAATCCTAGCTAGGTTAACTTTCAGGCATCTTTAATTCTATTTTATATGATTCAATTCAGTTATCTTTCTTTTTAATCAAATGTTCTGCTTTTAGACTAAGGGGATGAGATCAAGGGATTGTACCAGAAAATAAAACTGTAATCTAGTGATAAAACCTCATTGGAATTCTGAATGAAGCTGTACTTCTGAACCCACTTCATACTGTGCTTGATTTATTGTCTCTACGTCTTAATAATTTAGATTAAGGCATGTTCATGGTAGAACAAGTTGTTGATTTAATATAATTATTGTGAAATAAGTTTTTTACATATTTCTAAGAAAGAGGCTAAGACTGCAGAGGGGAATAATTGGCAKTTACTATTACTGCCATCATGGGGTTTCTGGTGTTGTCACTTCCTTGATTTAGACAAATTAGTATTATATCAGGAAACTGTTCAGTTCGGTTGTGTTGGTTTCTTCCTTCTGTGAAAAATCCATGTAGAAACAGGTCCTGTAGAACTGGTTAGAAAATTGGTCTCCAGACATCCATTTGGCCACGTACCTTTAGCCACAGACAACCTGTATAAGCTCTAACTTGCTTCCTTTGCCTATCATCAAGATTGGAGCGGACTAAATTTTGTGAACTAGCTTTTTAGTTTTTTAGTGAAGTAGCTTGAATACAAAATCTCAATCTTCCTTGTAGAAATGCTGTATGTATGAGATTTCTGTAGGAAGTAGTAAAAGCTGCCTCTGTAAACTTTCTGCTAGTATTGAGAGTGTTTTCAGGTATGTTGGTGTGTYGTCTATAGTATTTAATTGTGAAACCAAAATCTACTATAATTTCATGTTTTTCTTCACCACACTGTACCAAATTTAAGTTGCCTTTATAACATGAGTATTACTTTCAGTTTTTTCTTGGTAGACAGTATTTGCCTAATGCATGGGAGATGAGGAGTGGGAGAAAGAAAAGACACTTTGCTGCAATATGATGCTATCCTGTCATGCTAAATGTGAAATAACACCAGAGACAGTGATTTGCATTATCAATGCAAATTATTTTCTAGCAATAAAGAGAAAATAAGCCCTGAAAATATCTGGATTTTCCTTTTTCAATTTCTTTTTAAATGAATTCTGTCTTACTGCTAATGAAATGAAAAAGATTTTGATTACATCTCTTGGAAAGACTTGTTAAAGAAGGCGTGAAGAATTAAGTTTGTAGTAAATTCTTTTAATCTATTTATTGCTTAATGATTGTTCAAAGAGATAATTAGGATTAAGCATTTCCCCGAAACTGGAGAAAGTCCTGCTTTGATTCTGAAGTTTCTAATGTGGGTTTTAATGAAGCTGTCATTCAGATTAGCCCTCAGAAATTCAGATCAAATTGTTTTGTCATCTTTATCTGTAGATATAAAATGGTGGTTACTAAAGTAATGAAGGTATTTTCTTAATTCTGTGAATTTGTAAAAAAGCAAATAGCAAAGCCTAGTGCATGTTTAGTGACACTGAAATGAGAGGCTGTTTTAAATGTCACCGATGGAAGTATGTATGACTGTGCAAAATACTGTGTGCTCTTTTGTGGACATGCAGGTGGAAAGGACCACATTTTCATAAGATATGGGTATGTGAAGGAATCAATTAAGTGTTTACTTGTTACTTGTTTGGAGGTAGTCCTGTGTGGAGCTTTGGTGCCTGTAGCTTAAAGGAAGTAAAACTTGAAAGAGTCACTGACTCTTTGTCTCACTGACTAGGTTTGACTTAAATGTTATATGGGACATGAAAGTGTAGAATCCTGAAATGATTTGGGTTAGAAGGGGCTGGTTCCAATTACATGTTGAAGTTGCTTTAACCTTACCTTGTCAGAAAAGTCTATTTTAATTTGCGTATTTGGAAAGTATACATGGCTAAAGAGTTAATGTCCAGTATTAAATTCAGGAAACAGAAAGTGTTTCTATCAGTTGGTAGTGTGTTCTGTGTGAAGCTTTTAATGCTCAGGACTTCTGTGGATTTGAGTCATCCTATGTAAAATTACTTTGTTTTTAAATAGCAGTCTTGTTTGAGGTGAACATGAGATGTTGATCTTAATGAGTTACTTATTCAGTTTTGCCAGCTGTCCTAGCACTGTGTTGGTACAGAACTTCATGTTCACTTAAGGTGTTGCTTGGTTGTGTAACGTTTGGGTTACTGCTATCATTTGTTTCAGGTTGTAGCAGACACGGGGATATGGGAATATGTTTTTCTTTTCAGACAAGAAAAATCAAGCAGTTAATCTGTTCATTTCCAAGGAATATTAGTAAATTAATTAACGTGTGTCTCCCATGTATTTAAATTTCTTACAATATATGAAAACCTGGTTGTGTCCTYACCCTGTGCCATTCTTCTAATTTGAAAGAACTCTTAAGCCGAGCAAAGGTTACCTWTGGAATGATTGTATCAATCTTGTGAAACAGAAGGGGAAGCTGAGTATAGTGTTTTCTGAAACGTTWTACATGGGGGCACTAACACGGGAGTGATTTGGAGAGCTGATTATGTGTAAGACTTCTGTCAGGTCTGATGTAAATGCATGCACTGCTTTGAATTGTGGTCTCACTTGTCTCCTGCCTTTAATCCTGAGATTAAAGTCTTTATCATTGGGGCACAGAGCTGGTACTGGTGGGTCATTAAACAAGCAGAATGAGCAAGAGGCTTGTCTGTTTGCAGCTCCTGGTGTGGTGAAGGTGGGCAGCCATGCAGGTGTTTCTTGGGATGCTTCTCTTGAGTGGAGCTCAAAGAAAATGACAGTGAAAGGGATGGGATTCTACTGTGATGCTAGATGGCAAAGGGAGGAAACATAGCTGAAAAGTGGAAACATCAAACTTATGCTCTAAATATAAAAGGAGTSCAGGAAGATGAGAAAAGCCTCAAGGCTCTCAAAGTCTAAATGCTGAAGAAAATTTTAGTACTAGGAGAAAGGAGAGATATACAAATAGGGATTTTCTGTATATTCTTTGTGCTTATAAACTAGAGAGAAGTGAGAACTTGTAAAAGAATTTTAGACATATGCTTCAGTGATGAGTGGTTAGTTGAAGGAATGGATGGTAAATGAAATTGCTCCACCCTTCAAACTGTAAATATACCAGCCCAATAGGCAGGTACATCCATCAGGTGATGTTGTGCTACAGTAATGTGTTACACATTTGGTTTAGTTACTGTCGAAATTTCACAAAGTTTGGAAATCTTTCRCAAAAGGTTTGATGATGAGACTGTATTGTGTGTAATTAAGGCACTGTGTTAGACAATGGGCATATGTTAAAGTTGGGAGCTCTTGAAGTGATGCAGTAAGAAAGAATTTTTTTTCTTTCCCTTTCTTCCCTACTCTTGTCTTTTAGGCCTCTTTTACTTAACAGAGTAATTTTGGAAAATCTGTCTTTAGTCTGAACATGTTCAGGTGTCTTTAAGCAGTTGAATTTTATGAGCTCATACAACTGATTTAATTAATTTTGTTATAGCCTCTTACTCTAGCACTGGGCATGCTTTTTTTTCCCTTCAGAGATTGACCAGATAGTTTCTAAACCCATCATGTTTTAATAYAGCTAGCAAAAATTCAGTCCAAATTACAACTTTATATTGAATCAAGCAAGACAACTTCTGTGATGATTAGTTGGGCACAATAATTGGTCATATACCAAAATACTGTCACGTGCATACTGTGCAGCAGTTAAATATAACCTTTTGAATTTTTAGCAGTGCTAAGTAACTTATAAGAAATGCTTGGGGTAAATAATGCAGGATACAGAATTTCTGTAGGAAGATCAAATCACAGGATGGTTATTGTGCTCACTGAAAATGCTCATCTGGTTTTTACCTTGAAGGCACAATGCTCATTAAAGAGCTGAAACTGAAAAAAACATGCAGGATGTTGTTAGGGTTTTCTCCATGTATCCCTCAAGGATTATAAAATTAAGATAAAAGGTACTTCAATGACCAGTGCATAATCCATACATCGTGATAGAGTTTCAATAAAACATTTGGTTGCAATTTTGTAACAAAGTGATTCGAGCTAAAAAATGACGCACTGATTCACACATGCAGATGCCTTTTTTTTTTTTTTTTTGCTTGAAAGTACATTCATGTACAGTCTGTAAAGAGTGGTTACAAGGCTTCATGAGTTTGTCAGTTAAAGTGAAAATTGTCCCTTTGGAAGAACTATTCTACATGAGTATTATGCAAAAGAAAAATTGTTAATTCCTTTCCGTTCCCTAGARAAGAGTATAAATTAGTCTGCATCAATTTAATTCTCTATAAAATATATGGGCTGATTATAGCTTAATATGGAGTCATATCAAAAGCTTAGATATGAGAGTCTGAAAAATTTACCCTCAGAATACATCATTTTTTTCCTGTTACTCAGAACTTCAGAAATCACATTGTAGTTTTCTGTATGGAAAAAGTAGGAGCAGTCTCCTGTGGAGTGGCCATGCTTTCATTATATTTCCCATCTCTTCCAAATTCAAAACTCTCCAGCAGAGTGACTTTTTACTGTCAAACATAAAGTGATTTTTCTCCTGTGCTGGAGGATGCCTCTATATTAAAAGTCAAATGATACTTCTGTAATTGAATTGCCAAAGTTCTGTTCAAAGTAGAGCAGTTTTGGATCATGTCCCTCTTCTTGAAGGCACTGCATTGGCTGTCCTGTCCTTTCCCTCCCAGGTTCATATGCTTTGTGTTCTCTGTCTGCACAGATCCATATGTTATGATCCATAACAGGGATCATAGTGACATTCAAACTTGCCATCTTTTTTTTGAGAGGTAGAGTGGGAACAGGCTGGTGTGTAAATCCTTTGGAGTACTATGCTTGTGGGGCCATGTGTTCACATGGTTATTTTATTAACTAATGACTAATCAAATGAATTGCTCTGTTCTGTCTTGACTAAAAGGGGCTGCTCTTGCACAACTTCCCTAGGTTAGTGCACTCTGGTGGTGCATCACTGACTGCCACATTCCTGCATAATTATGCTCAATCTGAACAAAGAAAAAATAGATAAGATGTATGTAAATATTCAACAATTTCCTGTTGCTTTAAGTAAAAGTTGATGAATGTTTCTCAGAGGAAATAGGAAAGGAAGAGGAATCTCCTCACAGGATACTTGCTGCTTAAGATAGGAAGCCAGTTTGATGTCTTGAACTTAGGCATTTTGGCATTTTRTCTAATGAAATGTTTTCACTCGGTGTGCATGATGACTGTGCTTCTTTCTCCTCCCTACCAGGAGAAGTATTTTTTTTAAAATAGTTGTGAGCATGGTGGGTACTTCCTTCTGTGCTGGGGTTGGGTRTTCGTCAAGTGTGATTTCATGGCGTGCCTCCTTCCCAGACACTGCCCTGATTGCTCCTGCTACTCTGATGGTGTTTGTTGGGAATGCTAGCAGCTGTTTCAGCTGCCCCTGGTGCCTGGCTGGACCAGTGTGAGTTTTGTCTCCCTTCCTGGTAGGCAGTTCTCTCAGCATGTCACGTTTATAATGCTTCAGCTTATCGTGACTGCTCCCAGGTCTCTCTGGAAAGCTCAGTTGTAACTGAGCTCTTCCCTGCAGGTGATTAACCTCTATGGACCAATCCCTGCCTGCATTGCCTCTGATGCTTGTATTTCTACTACTGCTTTCCTGTATTATTTTTAAATCAATAGCTAGGAAAAAGCGTCTTTGTGCTCACATTGTCATGTAGTACAAAGTGTCATACCTTCTTCTTTGGTGTGAGATGCAGTGTTAACCTAGTGAGCTGCTGAGGAGCTGCAGCAGCAGAAGGTACTTGTGGTGCAGCTGCTTAGAGGATGCTTTGATGGTCTGAGGATGTGTGTAGTGAGGAGATGAGCAATGCATTTATGCCTGTGACCAGGGCTCAGCTTTGCTTGAGGTTTAGTTGTGCATTTCTTTGTCTGGGGAGCTCTTCCAAAGAATGGAAGAAATTCGCACCTTTCTGGCAATSGGGTAAAGTTCTGTGTGTTGTGTTAGGATAGTTAGGATATGTTTGGACCTATGGAGCTGTTTTTTTTGCCATTAACATCCTTTTTGTRTATTTTTCACAGACTCAATCTCAGCTGAGGTGATCCAAAGACAGCAGAGCTGAAATGCCAGCTCCCTTTATGCAGTGGGCTTGAGTTTGAAATACAGTAATTAAAAAAAATCCAGTGTATCAGAAGTGGTCACTTGCTGTTCAGACTRTGCAATGAAGGCTGGTGTATTTCTGAAGCCAGGGCTGGCAGCTGCCAAAGTAGGATGTCTGTTCATCAGCATTTTTGGGTAAAGAACAGCATCAGATTACACTGAATGCCTGTAGTGCTGACTGCAGTTAACGTAGTTTTGCTGGTGACTGGGATAATAGCCTYGTTTAAACACAGGGAAGCTTAAATAACTGTAGGCATCTTAAGAACATAACATAAAAGTGTAGTAGAATAGTTGTTGCTTGCWCTTGTAGAATGTTGCGTATGCAGACGTATTTTGTGCTTGGCACAGTTGGCATTAAACAGATRTGTTCTTTTCTGTGTGGCTTCTTGGAGTTATCTCTGACTTGTCTTAATGGGTTAACGGGGAAACAGTTCCTGGCTGCAGTTACACATGTTAGCAGAGGTGTCTCTAAGAAGTTATTGCTTACTCTTCAGCTTCCTTAGAAGTCACTGTACAGATTCTTGTGCCTGTAGCCCTTCTAAAAATCTGTAACATTTCAGAGAAGGCAGGTCYCATAATATCGTCATCCTCAAGCTGATTTCTGTGGGCTCCTTAGAGGAAACCTTCCAGCAGAACTTCAGGTAGATGGTAATAAAAAAAGCAGCGCAGCAGGAGAATTCTACAGAGTGTCTTGAAAAAAGTGAGTTTATCTTCTAGCTACATTGGAAGCCTTTTCTCTTTTTATTTTATATCCTGTTCTTGGGGATTGCTGGTTAATAATTCACATGTAYTACAGTTACCAATTAAAGAAAAATTGAATTTGAAACAGCAGTAGGTTCAATTAAATATGTTTGGAAATCAGTTATTTCTTTTATTGCTCAGGAAGGGAGTTTAATTATTTAAAAAATCCCTTCTTTATACATTTTTATTTTACATGAGCAAAAATTACCAGTGGCTAATTACCATTCTTGAGGAATTTTACATTTTGAGGCTCTAAAACTTGGGACTTAAAACCAGAAGAAAATGAAGCCAACTCAAGATGAAATAAATGTTACTTAGTTGGTTTGTATAAAGCTGATGACAGTTCTTACAAAACATTGTCAAACCTTGTCAGAAGTCAAATATTTAGCTTCACTGTATGGTGTACAATAGCTTAGTATTTTGTGTGTACAGCAAAATTAAGTAATTAAATATAAATGGAGAGAGTTAGAATTCTTGCTCAGTCACAAAGAATGGAAAGTGAATTGGTTCCTTCTAGAGGACCTTGATTTGCCACCCCCTTCCACACCCSTTACAAGAAAATACTCAAGAACAAGAAAAGGTCCTTCATTACATTGTGCATGTATTACTGGAGTTGATTTGGTTATTAGTTTTTCATACTGATTGTGTTCCAAAATTGGCTGCATTAGTACAGCGTATGAGTTACACTATGGCCATTTGCCATTAAGAAATRTTTCATTGTTTGTTTTTAAAAGGAAATGAACTTCTTACCTATGGTAATCTAATACAACAAAACCAAGGTTGTCTATGTTAAGAACAGCAGAAAGAGATCTGAGTTAAACCATGTTAATTCCTAGWGGGCTGTAGCAAGACTGAGATAATTGTTAGCTCTTTCCTCTAAGTCTGGCTTTTATACTAGTATGGACCTTTGACTTCTTTCATTTACACATCTTGATCCCAGCTTCATTGCAGGGTCTGTCATAGCTGCAGTAATACTTGGAAGTGTTGCTGGTTGTACAGCAGTGCACAGAGCAGAGGTGTCCAGCAGCAGATGTTTGCTTGTTAGTCATGATTTCCTTTGTATTTTAAATAATCTTTGATGCTTCCAGTGAGTGTTTGCTAWGGGGTTGCCTAGACTGGTGCAAGTAGCTTGATGACTTCAGTAAATCTGTGTCTCTGCCATGTGCCCCCTTTGCTATGGTTGGACTTGTTCTGGTTTGTGACTAGCCTTTTAAATCCCAAATTGATGCATGTAAGTATCTAAATGTCCTGTGAGTTTCAGCTGGGATCCATCCTAGGGCCCTGAAGGAGGTAGTGGAATAGCTTTCCAAGCCAGTCTCCATCCTTTATCATCAGTCCTGGCTAACCAGGGAAGTTCCAGATTCCTGGAATGTGGACACTGTGACACCCATCTGTAAGAGGGACTGGAAGGAGGATCTGGAGAACCTGTCAGCCTGACCTGTGTCCAGCAAGGTTGTGGAATAGATCATCTTTGGTGTGATCATACAACACCCACAGGACAGCTGAGGGATCAGACCCAGCCAGCGAAGATTTTGGAGGGGCAGGTCCTGCCTGACCAACGGATCTCATTTTGTGACCAGGTGACCTGCTTGGTGGATGAGAAGAAGGATGTGGATGTCATTCACCTGCACTTCAGTAAAGCCTTTGATACTGATCAGGAGGGCAGGAGGGCTCTGCAGAGGGACCTGGGTTGGCTGGATCATGGGCCAAGGACAACGATATGAAGTTTAACGAGACCAAGTGCACTTTGGCCACAGCAATAACCTGCAGTGCTGCGGGCTGGGGACAGAGTGGCCGGGCAGAAAGGGACCGAGGGGTACTGACTGACAGCAGACTGAAGATGAGCCAGCTGTGCCCAGGTGGCCATGAAGTCCAGTGGCATCCACTGGCCTGGATCAGCAGTAGTGTGGCCAGCAGGAGCAGGGAAGTCATCTCACCTGGCCCTGGTGAGACCACACCTTGAGTGCTGTGTCCAGTTCTGGGCACCTTAATTTGGGGAGCACATTGAGCTGCTGAAGCACATCTGGAGAAGGGCACCAAGGCTGATGAAGGGTCTGAAGCACAGGTCGTATGAGGAGCAGCTGAGGGAGCTGGGGGTGTTTAGCCTGGAGAAGAGGCAGCGCAGAGGAGCCCTTATCACCCTCTGCAACTGCCTGACAAGAGGCTGTGCCAAGTGCAGTCAGTCTGTGCTCCCAGGCAAGCAGCAGCAGCAAGAGGACACTGCCTTGAGCTGTGCCATGGGAGGTTTAGGTTGGATGTCAGGAAGTTCTTCACACAAAGGGTGTTTGGGCGCTGGCATGGGCTGCCCAGGGAGATGGTGGAGTCACTGCCCCTGGAGGTGTTTAAGGAAAGACTGGATATGACAGTTTAGTGCTGTGGTTTAGTTGACAAAGCGGTTTTAGGTCACAGATTGGACTTGATGATCTCAGAGGTCTTTTCCAATCTACTTGATTCTGTGGTTCTGTAAGATTTGCTCTCAGTGTTTAATAATATAATAGTAAACTTGCTTTTGAGGACCTGCAGTTAATGGGCATAAAATCTAGCCAGAGGATATTTCCCTTTGTCATTAATCAGGGTCWTGATTAGTTTGCTTAGACTGCATTTTTATTTTTTGTAGTAAAACTTTAGAAATATTTTTGTCCTAATCCTCGTGATAAAAAATAATTCCAGGAGATTGAAAAAATTCRTATGTGCATTTTAAAATATTTGAGTTCTTCTGCATTGATGGAAGGAATACCAAAGACATTATTACAGTACTATTTACATGTACAATGCTGACAATTTTTTTATTTAAAACAAAACCCAACAAACACCAGTTTTGCCTCTTTGTTATAGAGTTGATGGGAAGTTACAAGAGAAATTGGGCTGTAACATTAGAGGTTTTGGTTAAAAAACCCAATACTTTGCCCTGGAATACTGATAGAGAGAACTTGTACTTGAAGTCAGTATGATTTTCCAAATGTTATGAGAGGGCAAATTCATTTCCAACGGTGTAATAGCTGCATTTTCATAGCATTTCCTATGTTGACTTTCAAATTGTGTAAGTGGCTAAAAGCAAATACCAGTTGAATCAGAGTGTTGATTGGACATTTCTCATAATATTTTAAAATTTTGCATTTGCCATAATTTGTTACATAGTAGAGAACAGAAATGGCTTTTTAATTGTGATTGGAGCTCAAGAAACCTGAGAAGTTGCATCTGATAAGTTCACATTATTCATGTGACATCTTAGTAGTAAATTCAAGGAAAAGTGTGGATTCTGGTACTCAGAGATGCAGATGAGCTAGGTATCTTTCTGGTATCATAATGAAATTACCTGCATGTTTTATAGTGTTCATAAGCTGTACTGTYGGTGGATTTTTTTTTTAACATGATGCACTCTGGGACTATTAAGAAATAAATTCACCTGTAAAAGTGCAGCTAGCTTCAAATTATTTTTATTGCAGTATGTATTCTCTTGTCTTGACTGCAAGCATGTCATGCTTTCTACTTGTGTTGTTAGGCCTTGCTTTCCTTTTTGAGTAACACTGGTGAGTCGTAGTTTTTCTGGAGAAGGTTATGTGTCTTCAAACAAGTCAAATTATCTGTCATTAAACATCATTGTTGTCTTTAGGGGAAACTTTAAATACTGCATGAAAGGAGAAAAACAAAATTACTGAACATAGCCTTTATTACCCTTGTACCATCTTTTCTTGGTTTTTAGTGCATTATTGAGTAAAAAYGGTCTTGCAAATTCCTTTCCCAAAGAATCAGTCAATGTACACACAGTGCATGACTTGAAAAAAAGTATTTTTCTCATCTCTTATATTCTGCATCTCCGTTCTGTAAAATAAACAGACTTGCAAAGGGTAATGCAGTGGGTCACTAGCTAACATCAATGAACATTGCTGATTAGCCTGAAGCAGTTTGTTTGGAAGAAGTTGATGTTTGAGTAAATAGTATGTAACCAAAGAGTTTACAAAGCCTTTAGTTGGAAGGCTATGGTAGCTTTTAGTGCTTTCTTTGATCAAATCAGGGATTTTTTTCCTACTGACATGCTGACCTTTAGTTTGTGAGTTTCTTTATTTCCCTTCCTCCTGCTTTTCTCCCTTACAGAAGAAAAAACAAACAAATGCCCCCCAACCCAAAAATATCCCTGCTGCCCCAAGACCCAACAGCCCCCATCCCCCTCCCAAACCTCCCAAAGCACCAAACCCCACCAAAACGAAAAGAGACAAACAAAAGAAAATCCCAGAAAATCAAAACAGAATTTATTGCTGCTATCACTTTGTTTGCAGGAGTCTGCCGGGAGAARTAAATAATTTAAGATGTTGCCATAGCTGTTTTAAAAGCCATCTTGGTAAAAAGTTAATCAAGAGCTCTTAAGAAGAAGGTGCACTTTCAGTTTCTAATGTGAGGCAAACTTTAACATTTTTAGTGATTATTTCAGTAAATAAATGCCTGCTTGGAAKAACTACTTCCAAATTTTAAAGCGGTTATCATGAAACGGCAAGAAATGGGTGGGAGCCTGCCTGGGAAGATGCTTTTCCATGGTGCCTCCTCTCAGCTGAGCATCGTAACAAAACATTCATTATGGTGTAGTTTCCTGGTCACCTGCAGGTTTTCCATGGTGTATCTGAACGTAGCCCACATGTCTGTCCCAAGCCTTGTTTCACTGGGAAGTGGGAACTGTGGTGRCTCTGTGGACAGAGGAGGGGTCCCTCCTCACCGCCACCAGCACTGGTTGTGAAATGGGTGTGGGGTTTCACTCCGGGTGAGCTGCTCTGTGCACCCGAGAAATTGCTCTAGGGAAAATGGTTCACAGAAGCTGCAAAAATCTCTCTGCTTGAGGAGCCATTAAGATGTGCAGTTGCTGTGTTGTCTGGAAAAGGCAATGGATAATTTTAATTGATTCTGTCTTGAATGGTTTTTTTGAGAATTGCTTTTGCTGAGTGATGGTGACAATGTGGGAACAGGAGGCTGGGCCGAATGACCAAGACTTACTTCCTGACCTGATTCTTTTTTTCTTTGTAATTTTGTCTTTTCCTCCTGCTGTCGCTGCTCTGCTTTTCTTATGCCACATCTGCCATTCTGCCTTCATGTTTCCTTGACACAGGCAGGAAATGCAGGTTTTCATGCTAGTAATAGGAAGAGGGCAGAGCTGGGGTGAAGAAAGAATCTGTACAGAAAGGTTTTGATCATCCTTGCCRCCCCACCTTCCGCTTCTAAAGGTGGGGCAGGAAAAAATGGTATTTTCTGTTAGACTTTGTAACTAGAGAAGGGCAGTCCTTGCAATACACATGAAAATCTGATATTTCAATCTGTACTACCTGATCATGATTCAGAAAATTGAAATAAATTCCTTTAAGTAACRCAGCCATCATATATAATCAATTGCACTAATATGAATATTAATGTGCAACAGTAAGCCATTTAACTTTAAAACATAATGATAAATATTATTCTCTTGAGACTTTGAGAACAAAATGGACTTTCCTCAAGTGTATTTACGTATACAGACTGGTATATACATGTCTATGGTATAYAGAGCATTTAGAAAACCGGAACAATGTAAGTGTGTGTAAGGAATACCTACTTATACATTCTTTGTGGTCATCACTTAAAAACTTGGATGTAATTGCATTCCTGTTTGCTTATTAATGATTTAGGTATTTGAAAAGAAATCAATAAATGGTCAAAATATGGGGAAAGCAGTGCCCTTGGCAGATGGAGATGTAAGGTGTGTCTTATCACTCCTGGGTTTTGGTGAGTGCAYATGGTCTTGTCATGTATTGGGAGCCATCTATAAAGCAGGGTTGTGCTTCTAGGATTAAATGACACAAACTTCCTTATCTTGCTGTCATATGTTGGTACCACCCATATGTTTTGACTGAGCCTCCTGCCACTTGTTGCCACTTCAGCTGAATTCCCCATGCTGCCTCTAGGAGAGGCACAACCAGGTAAATATCCCCGCTCTTGTCATGGTTTTTGTCATTTGCTGTTCCTGGTGCCCCTTTTGGTTTTGACTGTTTTTCTGGGAATTCCAGGATTTGCCAGGTTTCAGTCCCTGATCCTTTGCAGCTTGTACTCTTGTTAAGCCCTTCGATGGCACTGGTTTTGTCTCTCTTTTGGTCAAGAAAGTTCCTTCTTCCATGRGCTTTGTTTTCAGTCTCATCCTGTGAATCAGTAGGCTTTCTCTCTGGAAACTTGTTTTAGTACAGCATTTCCTTTTAGTACTGCATTTCCTCTCTTAGGCTGCTCCATTACTTCAGATCCAGCTTCTTCGTGGAGAAAGTAAATTTAGTGAACTGTAAGGTTTTATCTGGTGAAAAAAAAATGGATGTGTTTTTGTAGTAAACAAATGACCACTTTGTAGTGAAGCCTCTTCCTTTCCTTAGCATGTGTGTGGGTATCCGGATGATAAAACGGAAGTCTTGGATTGTATTTGATAAACTTATGCATGTATTGATTAAGTGGACAGAATTAGAGAATCATAATTGGCTGTTGTTGTGGAGCTGTTTCTTGGTAGATGTTCTTGTATACTCCCTGGGTTAACCCCTGTGTCGGCAGTGCTGTTGCAGTTTTATCTTGTGGTCATGCAGTGTGTTGATTGTTTTCATAAGCAAATCAGAAGAGAGAATTACTATGATACTATGGTATTTATATTTTTTTCCCTTTCATTTCTCTGGTTACCAATCCAAGCGCGTATGTTCCATCGTTTTTTTTTTTCTTCTCCCTTAGTTTGTGCACACAGGATGAAACAGTCTGAGACCAGAAATATTGAATTAGTTGTTTAAAAAACAACATGGCAAGTAATTTTTTTTGTTCTCCTCTTCTGATTTCCAATATTTTTCCCCCAAAATGGAAAGAAACAAAAACATTTGTGTTCAGACTTGTGGTTATCTAGTGAAGTTTTTGTGTTTCTCTTCTTAGACAAACTTTTCTAGTCAGACCATATTTGTTAATTTTCAGTCTTTAGCTTTCTCTGCCATCATGCCTTCTGGATACTATGATCACATCTTGCCTAGAATTAATAAATCATACATAGAATGCCTTCAAAGTAATAAACAAGAACAAAAAAGTCAGCTTTATAATGTTTTGCTCAGAATCACAGTCTGGATATTTCAAAATAAATATTCAAAAATTACACATTATATAAATGGATGTTTTCCATTCAGGAAACAGAATTTATAGTGTATCATCAGCCAAGTAATAGATCTACTTCCTGGTTAATTGTTTAAAAAAAGCTGCACATTTGTTAGGCACTTTTCACGATATTTATCCTTAGTTGTTATTTTAAGGACCTTAAAGAATGCCAATATCAAAGCCCACCAGTTTTAATCAGACTAAACAGTTCAGTCTTCCTTTCCTGTAATCATTAGAAAATCTTAATTTGTTTGAGAAACGGTAAAATGACCCATACTAATTTGGTCACTGCTTAGRGTCATGCTTGTCAGCTGAATAAACATGAGAAGGAAAATATATTTATTTCCTGGTGGCTTTTCTTGGAATTTGAGTGGGGATGTTGCTCTATTCATTCCAGAGCAAAATAGGTCAACTCTCTTAAGTATCCCTTTCTTTCCCACAACTCCAATAGTACTAAGAAATCACGCTTCTGAAAATTAAATTAAGTACTGGATTTCCTATTAGTTGTGCAACAAGCTTAAGTCTGCAAAAATAAAATAAGCTCTRCCTTCTGAATTTGTCTTGTAATCAGGTACTACTGTTCCGGTTAATGAAAAGTTAAAATACTTCAAAGTGGTAAATTCCTGTGGCTTTTAAAATCTGATCTCACTTGCAGAAGTAAGTAAACCCAGAGATCAAAGAGAACTGTCATACATTGATCTTTCTTTCTGAGGCTCTGCTTTTATAAATCCATAATGTTATAGAATGGGAAATGCAAAGCAAAATGTATCCCCTAGATGCACATTAGCTTCAGTTGTGCTCGTAACAGTGATTGGAAACCTGCTCTCTCTGTGTGAGTCATTGTCTTAGGTGATCTGCAAAGGTGTCATTTTTGKTTTTTTTCTCCTTAACCCATTCTGGCTCTGTATGTGTTGGTGTGTATTTGAGGTGTATACATATATAAATAAAACCTTACATGGCCACCCCATGCCCCCTCCTCATTCCTTGTTAACAGAGAATGTCCWCTTTTACCCAGGATATATGGGTAAGAATAGGTAAAAGATGATTAACACTGCATAAATTTTCAAGTGTGGCTATGTTTTCAAATAATGAATAATTTTTCCATTTTTATGGTTAAAATTCAGAGCAGATGATGTAATAGTAAAGATGTGCTAAAGGTACTTGTACATCATCCACAAATCTCCCTCCATTTTAGGGGAGTTTATGATGTAAATGATTATCTTTTTCAGTGTGTATGCAAATTAGCTGCATTCAGGGGCTGTGTTTCTTCTTTGTCTTTGATCTGAAACAAGGAATTATTGATTGAAGTAGAAGAAAAATATTGTATGAAACTTCTGTGCTTAATTCTGCTTTATGCTGTGCATCAACGAGAGTACAGATTTAGTTTTAAGATATAAAAATAATAAGACCTCAGGACATAATTTTTTAAGCAGAAGGTTACTTTCGTAATTCTGAGACCAATGTGGGATATTTTTTTGTTTGCTTTAGGTGTCAATATCAACTGGATTTTTCATTTAKGAAATATACATTTGTAAGTGTTTACATCTATGTCAGAATCCTTTTACCTTGGGCATTTAAGGCCTTCTGTATTTTYTCTTTAATTTCAAACAGCTAAGCTCAAAACTTTGGTTGATGGTCAAAAAATCGCAGCTGTTTAGAGCATGGAGAGGGATTTTGAAGGATTGAAGAAGATTCTCTCTGTGCAAGTTATAGTCTTCTTTCACTTTTCACTTTTCTCATAGGGAACTTTTTTTGTGACTTTGATGGTTTGTATCTGTGTAGGTGCTTGCTTTGCCTGGTGTGGCAAAACATTTCCATATATTGGCTGTTAATACAAAAGCTGATGGATGCACGAGTCACTGTAAATGATGGACCATCTCTGTGGCCCCAGCAGTGCTGTGTAAGCCAGTAACTGGCCCTAAGCTCGGCAATTTCAGTGGTCCTGTTGACTGAAAATGTTGGCATAAAGTCCTCACATACAGTTCCTAGGTATTTGTTTGTCTAATTTTTTACTAAATCAGACTGAGGCYGAATGGTGGGGCCTGGGAACCGTATTCTGTCAGCTAGGGTCCTGATAATAAATTGGTAGTGTTGTTTTCAGGTAGTGATGCTCTAGTGGCCTGTTCTGACTAGTTTCTGGGCACCATGTTAAATTTTCTGCAGTATGGAGTTCTGTATACAGATTTCAGGAGCTTTGTGTTACCTGGACAATAACGGGCTTTCCTCTTGCAAGATTTTTGGACAAGCGTTGACCTGAGCCATTATCTTCATATTCACCTGGAAAGCAGACAGCTCCTGACTGATGAAAAAGCTTGCAGTTGTTAGCAAAAGAGAGCTTTCAGCTTCTCTGCTCTTTTAGACAAGCTGTTAAGGTAGGATAGGAGCTACTAGGGAATTCATTTTTCAAAATGCAAAAGAGGGAGCCATGGAGACATCTTCCACAGAAAGCGTTGACTCTGGTGCACAAATCCAGTGCTTCAAAACTGTAAAAGAGTGATCAAATAATATTATGAAGAAGCTGAGTCTTAGTATTTGCAGTTGATCTGTAAAACATTTTTGTTTGCACGTCACAAACTTTTATCTTGCACAGCTACAGRACAGAACACTGATCTTCAGTTTTCCATGTTTGTGACCTGGCTTAGAAATTGTAATTTGCACTCTGCTGTATGCTAGCTAAAGTTTATTTCTGGTTTCTGGATGTGYAGAGGTAAACCATTGACTTACTACTTAAGCCTGTATGATACTGAAGCAAATGTAAAGTCATGTTACCAGACCAGCACACTTGATAATACGGTTTTTCTTTGCTTGACTCTAATGTGAAGTTGTAAAAACACCCAAAGTGTATTGTACTTTCTGGTTGGTGGAGCCTCTAACAGTAAAGCTTGATCTGTACAGAGAGTTGTGCTTTATGTGCCTATTGGAATATCTCAAAATGCTGGCTGAGCTGTGTCTTAATRAATGAAGCCCTGAATGTTGTGACCTTCAAAGTGTTGTGAACTTAGGAGGGAGACTGACCATGGAATTTGTTGTCTGAATTCCAAGGTGTCTTCAGCTACCCTGAAGGGGAAAGTGTAGCCGTTCTTCTTTCCTTGAGAAATTTCAGGGGAACACTCCAAAAAGCTGGTAAGAATAAAGTTTAGGAARTAACTTCTTTTTCACACTTCTTCTGAGTTGGATTTAGGGCTTCAACAATGAAAGTAAGAAGGSCATGCCTTCAAAATGTGGGAAAGGAACCTTGTTGAATTTTAAGGGTCTTTTTTTCAAGACCAAACTTCCTCATGACTTTTGATACTATCCTTAAGCATTTTGTTTCACTTACTGTGGTAGCTGTGTTTTCCCTTACACAATCTTCAGAAGACTCTTGGTGAGACGTTGAGGTAGGACCAGATTGCAGTAATGCTGTCTCCCTTCTGTTTGCRCTACTTGTCCTTTCTTTGGGAGTGATGTGGGTGTGTCCTGCAGAGATCCGGTGGAGCGGTCTGGTGTAATCCATAGCCTGGGGATGAACATGTGCCTCCTTGATCTGTCTTCTTTCACACAGCATACAATTCACATAGCATTTCTCCTGATGTTAAATGCTACCTTGACATGAAAGGAGGAARTGGGTGGATAAGTTGAGCATTTTATCCTTTGTTTCTTTGATTCCTTCAAGTCTGTATATCTTGGGGGATGCAGCTGTCCACTCAGTGTACAGTCTGGGCTTGGTTTTCCTGCTCTGCTCTGTGACAATCATAAAGGGAGGGAAGGGTCTGCTTTGCTCTAGTAATCTCAGTTGTGGTGGGTATCAGTGACTTGGTAATGTGAATAGCCTCAGTGACTGGTAAGGTGTCCAATAGACTCATATCCAATCGCCTGTTTTTCATTGCTCTTTCATCTGGTTTGGAGAAGCTGGAATCCTTTCCTTCTCTGCAGTCAGATGCCTTCCCAAGATGGAACCAACTGGCAGAGCTTGCTGCTGTTTGAGCAGTTGTCTCTTAGGTAATGAGGCAGAAGAGAATTTTATCAACTGAGACAGTTTTAGGAACCTCAGGTGCTTGGTTTAAGGAAGGTTATAGTGCTGAATTTAATGCAGGCATCCTGCTGATCAGGCACTTTGACATTTTTCTGTCAACATCATCACATTTCATCTCAACATTTTTGTGATTGGGCCATTGGCTGTCTTGGAGGGCTGTTCTCTTAGTAGTCATGTGGACTATACATACTGCTGTTGTAAAGACACATCCATCTGCTGGCTGGCAGGGGCTGCAGCTTTACATGTTGAACATCTCAGGATAGCTTTCAGCAGTCTGTTCCTCAATATTTCTAGAACCTTAACTAAATGAGGAGAATGGAGCAGAAATCTGAGATCAGATTTCTATTTTATGCTTCATTATAAAAATRAATGGTTTACAGGCAGTGGATAACGAGCTGCATACCCTGAGGTCATTGTTCTAGAGATAAAACACCCGGCAGTGCCAGTCATCTTATGAAAGCAGTAAAGAGAAGCACATCTGCAATACAAACTAGGGAGTAATGAACACTCAAATGGTAATATGAAAGTATAAAAAATATTAAACATTAGGAGGTTTATATCACCTCATTCCTGATTCTTTGCCTAACAGTGGCCTCGAGCTGCTTCCTTTCTTGTACTTAGAGCAGTAAATTAATTTAACTTTTGCAGTTATGGAAAATAGCATCCGCTGTGGAAGYGTAGAAGCTACTTGTGATGACCTGGATGCAATAGTGGATCCTGACTGAAGCTAAGATGCCTGTAAAGGGAGACAGATGGGCTTGAGTCAGGCAGGCAGGTAAAGGATGGAATTACCTTTTCCCTCTCGTTGGTAATTTCTCTTTGCTTCCTCCAGGCACCTGGGAAGTTTCTCCCCTGCCTGCCACTTTGGGGAAGGTACGAGTATGGAAACTCTGAAGCAGGGATCTGAGCTAAGATAAGTTAGGAATTTCTAAAGATTAGTAGTTTTATGAAATGCTGTTACAGGGAAAATATTTGTGTRAGTTTGGKTTTGCTACTTGAGTGAGGACTTCTRCSAGTACTATGGTACTATGGCAATATTGTGTGTTTAAAACTACAGCTGGGTAGTAGCCTGGAAGAGATTTATAGTCCTTCACATTCCTTAGCAGTCATTCATGGAGAGTCCATTGTTTCATGTTCATCTTGTGTGACCTCCTGGTATGCTGGCAATGTAAGATGTGAGGCTGTAGGAAAGGCAGTGTGATTGATAGTTTTTGTATAGGGCATGAACAAATGTGCAGCACCCTGAGTCTTGCTGCGTGCATATAGTTCTGCACCTTTGCATCTGCAAAAATAGGTGAAGCCRTAGTATTACCAGGGAGAGAATGGCTTTGGGAATCTTAAGTTAACAGCCTAAATATAAAGGGTAAGTTAGTGTGGTAGCATTTCTTATTAAACACTAGCTATTTGCACTAGTTCCTACATGATTCTGTAAAATAAAAGCAGGCATGTATGCGTTGTCAGTTTTCTTTGTTGGAAGGTTGCTGATTTCATTGTCTTTGGACAGCACAGTGTGTTCTTGTTGGTGGAAGGCATTCTGGGTCTTGTATTCCCTGAATGGGGAAGGACTTGGAGGTAGTGGTCCTACAGAGTAGATCCCTAAGTCAGATCTGGATACCTTGCTATATGGMACAGTTGGGATTCATAAAAGGGGCCTTAAAATGTTTGATATTCTTCCTCGGGGGGAACGTGCTGCAGAAATGTTGTGTGGAGTTACTCCCTCCTGCATGACTTTGATAGGGTGTGCTGCTGATTGATTAGATACTTGCAGTCTTTAAGAAACCAAATGTTAAAGTTATATTCTGCCATATCAATTAGATACTTAAATATTATTATCATCATCATCATCATCATCATCATCATCATCATCATCATCATCATCATGCAAAATACAGTCTTTCTCAAAGAGGTAAGTAAGGTTTATATTCAACTCTTAGCCAAAGAAAGCTTAGTGAATTGCTGAAGTATAAATCATTGTAGTGCAGCTTTGAGATTCAAAGTTGTTTACCCTGTTGTCCATAAGCTACTTTCTGTTACCAATAATTTTTTGAAGTTGCTATGAAAATAAAGGCAAGGTCACTAAGAAACCAAAATGTATTTTCCTGTTGCTGTGCTTTACCTATATTTTTATTCTGAACTCCAAGAGGGGGAYACATCAGTCATGGTTTAACCCTGACTGATCACCAAGTACTACACAGCTGCTCACTCTCTCCAAACTGTCCCAGTGGGGTGGGGGGAGAATCGGAGAAAAATAAAACACAAGGATTGGAGTAAGAACAGTTTAGAAATTGAGAGAAAGTAAAATATAATAATCTTCATATTGGCTTAAGATGATTCAGTGTTTTTCTCTTTTGTGAAATAGTTTTATTAAATAACTTTAAAATTCAGTATTAAAGATGTCCAGTTAATACAGTAGTTGAACATCACCCAAAAAGCTGGATTAACTCCCACAGTGATATGTAGTCACACAAGTCATAAATTTCAAAGCTTTTATCATGGCTTGTTTTTCCTTGTGGGATCTTGTTAGTATGGCTTAGCAAGATTATTTTATTTGAATTTTAGGYTAAGGTTTAGTGAATTACTGCTATCTATCAGAATCAAATAAACCAACYAAAATGAAGTGAAACTGTAATGTAGGTGGTAAATGTATATCCAAAGGAGGTTCTATTTGTATATAGTTTAGATGAAACTAAAGAAGTGTTCGTGATGTCATGTTAGATTATTCCAAATTGCTTCTTCCTATACTTGAGAGAGCCTGAAAAATTCGATTGTGTGGCTTAAGAAAGAARTTGTGTTGGGCCTTTTATGTATTCATTACATGTTTGGTGCCAACATGTCAACTGTTTGAATGAAAAATGGTTGGTTTCCAGACAACTTTGACTCTTATAATTTTATTRGCCTTTTCGTCCCTTATGCTGGCTTTCAGTGCTTTTAAATAAAATATTAATTTTCAAATCTGTGCTGTTACATTTTTTAGAAACTTTATGTTTCTATAAACTGACAAATTTCTAAAGCATATTGCCCTCTAATAGCGTTAATTTGTTTTCAGATTTTGAAATGGTAAAAATGCTTCTGTTATTTGGAAACTGCTGGTGTGGAATTGCTCTGGCTGATAATCTCTGTTATTGTAACTGTACACAGATGAAAGGATTGTGTGTGATTTAAAGTTTTTGACATTGACTTAGACAACTTCCTTTGTTTTATGAAAGATGTAGGGTTTAATTTATTTTGAATTAGAAGATGTAACCCTGAGAATGCAGGATGAGGTATGGTGCTTACTTGAAATGAGTGCATGAAGCTGATTTACAAGTCAATTAAAAGTCCAGCTGCCTTACAGGCATGAAGTATTGAGTAGTCCCTGATAACAGAAGGTGGTTGTTGTCCCTTTTTTGACAGCACTCCCCTTTCACTAGAGGAAAGTGCAAAGAAAGTTGAAGTCAGACTCTAACACAGTGTGAAACATAATRGGTAGGATTGTACTTTATTTTTTATTAAATCAGGTTACTGTAGGAAAATACTATCATAAAACCCTTCTCACCAAGAGGTTACTCCCATCTTGAAGACATTGTAGTGCTTCTGTGCCAAGTCCTGCTTTGTAGATATTTAAGCAGAGCTTGCATTAAATTGCTTATGAGATTCATGGTGATACCAATCAACTGCTGTAATTTAGTGTACGACTAATCCATGTAATTTAGAGTTTTAAGTCATACTGAACTTTTAAGAAATTGTGTGTAAATCTCTGAGGTGATACGATCTATAAATAAATCTCTAAAAGCCATATATCTCCTTTTGCTGKTAATTTCAGATTTTCTGTATGGTGAAGAAACCTCAGCAGCTCTAAACAGTTCACAAAAAATGCCTGTTGTTTGGATTTGGATGCCTTTTACATGCCCATTTTATGTTTCTCTACATATCCATACTAACGTCTGTTCTTTCAGATGAAATGTGTGATACATTCTGCTATCATTTTCTTGCCTAATGGGACTTAATATAGGATTTTTTAAAATCTAAGTACAGATCTTTTCTTCTCTCAGCTATCAATATAATTGTTTTAAATAGCTGCTTTTTTTAATTGGAAAAGCCTGGATAAAAAAGACAGGAAGAGTAAGGGTAAGTCTATTTAATAAKTGTAGGTGTTACAATGGGGCTGTTTAGAATGTATAGACAGTTACTTGCTTAGATTACACAAAGAATTAAATAGAGGGGTGGAGTATTTAAAATGATCCCATGTTGCCTGTCTGGTTATGTTTTCACATAGTTTTTGTGGCTTTTCCTAATTGTAGTACTACTATAAGTCATCAGACCTGAAAGAATAAATATCTTTCTTAGGCCTGATAGTGTTAATAATCCCTTCCGGTTAATGACAGACCTGGGTAAATTGTCTGAGACTGACAAATGGCAGCTTAGAGATGATTTGAAATGCAGTGGCACTTAAAATTACAAATATGGTTCTTGATTATTGTCCTTAACTACGAATCTCTGCCAAATGCAAATTGGATTGTGCACCCTTGCACCCAGACATTCTTACCCTTGTGATATTTTTTCTGCTAATTTTGCTGGTGAGGCTAAAGTAGAAGCATCCCAGTCTTTGAATTCTGTATTAGATGATGGTGGCAAAACTATAAAGCTATCAAATAAATGCTTTATTCTGGTTCACTTTCAAATGAGTTCAGGAAAAGGGTTTTTCATGGTAGCTATTGTTCGGTAGCTGCGCGTGCTGTCTTTCTCAGCACTGAACGGGAAGAAAGAGATCAAAAAGCCCTTGTCTGCAAGGTCTCTTGTGGCGAGGCTGCATTATTTAAAAACTTAGGAGCATGTTAAAGGCAAACTCAGGAAAAACCTGCATTTTCTCTATGTGTCTCTGCTGCTTGTTAAGCTTAATTAAAAAATACGAGGAGATAACGCCTACCAGTAATTATTGCTAATTTGTGCTCAAGTTCACACTTGCACATCACTGGTACATTGATCAAGTAAAGCGTTTCTTTTCTCAATCAGACAGTAAATTAACAATGCAATCCCTTCACATAAATAATCTTGCTTTCATCTTGCATTGRTTTATGGATCAACTTCAGCTCCATTACATGCTGAGAACCTTTTACTCCAAGCTCAKTTCATCATGGGTTTCTCTCTTTTGTTTTGTACCTGCCTTGCATAAATGTGTTGTGATTCCTTTTGATATGTTATTCCTGATGAAAGTGGTGCTGAATTTGAAGCTTTATGTGGCAAAATTGATTATTTAATATTTTAATGGTAGAAATAAAAAATAGTAAATTGAAAATAATTTTTATGTTATCATGTGTGAAGATTGTGTTGCCCATTTTTATGAGGTACTTGTGTGGCTGAARTGCCCAGTTATACTTACCATTGCTTACTAATTCTTAACACAGTTCTAACTWGAAAGCTGCATTTCAAATTTGTTTTCCATTAGCCATAGAAGTAAGTTAATRAGTAGGAATTTTGTAAGTTGCTGAGAAGGTCCCTCAAGTGCTGCATTATGGTAGAGAAGCTCTTGCAATGCTTGAAACAGTGGTTGTTCAGAGTGGTTTGTTATGGGGTCAGTGGAACCAGGAATGTTTCAGCTTGCATTTTTATTTTTAATTTTGCTGTAACTGAGGGAAAAGTGAGACCTAATTGAGCATGGATGGAGCAGATAGAGTTGAATAAACAATTAGTTTTCTGAGGCTTCCAATGTGATAGAATAAATGAAACCTTTATAGGTAGTCTAGGAGCTCATTGGTGAATGTGAATCGAAATAGATTTTATAAAGAAGTAAACTGCTTCTGCTTCATTAGTATTCATGGTATAACAAAAAACCCCACAACACACCACCTCTTTCCAGAGTATATATTCTCCTCTGAATTATTTTTTTCCATGAGACAAATGATTATGGTGTCAACAGCTGATGAAGATGAATAGGCTTCTTTCTTATGTATTTCAATTTTTTTTTTTTTTCAATTGAAAGTGACTTTGAAGGTTAGTTTTACTAAATTTTCACCCTGCTAGTAAAAGAGCCAGAAAAAAGTCTTTTACAAAAATCTGTGTAACAGCAGAAGCATTGGAAGGGTTTGAAAAAGGTGCACATATGGATGTTTCACATGCACAGAGCATAAATACGTATTCCCATGCATTTGTTAKGGATTTTTTGACCTGTAAAAAAGATTATTAAAAATAATTAAGGATGAAAATTCTGCCTGTAGTGTCTAAAATATCAAAGTTCCTTTCAGTTTGCTCTGTAGCTAATTTCTGTGTTCATTGAGAAATTAAGGAAATACTCAGTGTGGCTAGTTTAATATTTTTATCTAGAGCAGAGCACAATGCATAGCTAATGCTGCTAATGGCTCTGCATATGATAATAAGAAAATGGATACTGACATAGAAAATTGAAGAACAGAAAGCTGCCAAAGAAATGGCTTTATCCAAAGGAAGGTAAGAAAATAATACTTTGTCACAGTATTAATAACTTTTGTTTAAACTTGATGATTTCTAATGTTTTAGCCCWAAAGTTTGTTGTCTGTATTCTATCCCACTTCTTAAAGTAGACAAACCAGTGAAAACAAAACAATCCTCTGAAGTATGTGCTTAGTATTAGAAAGATGTGRTTTTTGCAACTGGCTCTTCCCTGCCCTGCCAGGTAGTTTTATTGTGGGACACAGCGGGGGTCAGCCAGCACTGCTCCTCTGTGTCCGTGGGGCTGCTGGAAGGATGAAGGCTGCTGTGTCGATGCTGCTTCTTAAACTTGCAGCGTCCTGTTATGTCTGAAATGGTGTGTGTGTGTGTATGTGTGTGTATATGTGTATGTGAGTTTTTTTCTTCTGCTGCAGGTTTCCAGCTCTTGTCCCTTTGCCCCAGCARAGGTGTTTCCCAGACCCCAGGAGCTGCACACCAGGTTTGTGGTTGGGTTGTGTCCTTGATTTCCCCCCGGACTGAATCAGGGGTGCTCCTGGCCAGCTTTCTCTTGCTGCCTCCTGGCCACTCACYGGGTCTTTTAGAACAGGCAGATGTGGCAGTAGTCACACCTAATTTCAACACCGTTGAGATGCTTTTTCCTGACAAGATGGCCATCAGGACAGGGGCAGGAAGGGAGTATCCTTCCTGCTGCATAGCAGTGGCACGCACCGCTGCGCAGCTGGGCAGCTAAGGGTGGGTTTTCTTTTTTTGTCTTCTTTTGTCAGATCCCTTTTAAAACTCTGGAAACAAAGGTAAAACATGAGCATGCTTCCTTATGCCCAGGCAGTGCTTAGAGGAGCTGTACCGCTGCAGAAAGTGGGATTTTTTTTTTTTTTTTCTCGATGGTACTCTTGCAGCAGAGCTGAGTGAGTTTTGCAGACCCGTGGGACACTGTTGTCTGTTTTCATGCATTTCTTTGGTTAACTTCTCAAACAGACTTCCTCACTGAATCCGCTGTGTTGGATCTGGTTCCTCTGTGTCCTTCCTAGTAGGGCTGACCTGTTGGGCCTGCTGCAGCTTCACCCTGGCTAGCAGCCTGTCTGTGGTGCTTTGCTTTTTTGAGATGCTGACAGTTTTCTCTAGTTTGGGCATGAATTGTTTTTGTCAGATGCAAAAGGCCATAGTACATCATGTGCATTCCTGAGAAGATACCTGTATGACTGTCAAAATWAAAAGAAAAAAATTTATGTCACCCATAAGTAAAGTGCCCTACGTAATYCCTTTTAACCAAGGGTTGAAATAAATCTATTTAGAACTCTGTTCTGGTTTTTGCTCTTGTTTTTAGGGCCTTTTACGAGGTCTGTGGAACCTGCTGTTTGTTAATCTTTGGATGTTTGTTGGTGAGTAAATCCAAGGAGGCTGAGGGCAGGTTGAGTTATTGGAGGCAGTGTCTTCAATACAAATACTGTTGCTTCCTTTGTTTCCTGGAAAGGGAGCAGTCTGTCTCTGAATCTGTGTGTACAGACGCAGCACACAGGAGGCTTTCAAGAACTGAAGGACTCTGTCATATTGTAACAAAACTGTTCCATCTTAACAAGGGTAAAATAATAATTGGCTCAGACAGCAGTGCGCATGCATATTTATAGGCCACTTTTTGGCCTTGTAGAATACTGTAAAGGCAGTGCTTCATTTTCTGTGCAATCATGTGTAAACATGTTTCTGAAAAAGCACTGGATGCAAGCTGATTATTTTTCAACATAGCTATAGCTGATACTTCATATTTGTCTGAGTTGTGTTTAATCGCTTTTAATGGACAAGATATCATATTTGTTTTCAAGAAAAATACAATAGTTTGAAATGCAGGTTTGCATTTCTAGAATGAGTGGCAAGTGGGTAGCAAAACAAGGAGGTCATGTCTCTATTGATGCTTAGCAGAATTCTTAAGATGTTTCTTTACTATCTAGGATATGAWAGATCAGCTGCTATAGAAAAGCATCATAGCTTTTTTTGCTGATTCTCTTTATGCAACATCATGTGTTCAGCATAATAAGCTGGAYAATTTTCAACAGTGATTTTAGTTACAAGCACTGTGTTTCTGCGTATGTGTGAAATGTAAAATCAGTAAATAAAATTGTTAGAAGCAATGTTTTGTGAATCCAGAGCTTTAGTTTGGGTTTCTTCTCTTTACCCTGGTAATGACATGTTTGCAGTGTCAAATGCAGGTTATCTTCATGTGTAAATCAAGTGGTGCTGTGTGAATGATTAGTAAATTTGCCTGTAAACAAGACCTTTTCTCTTATCCTTTTTCTGCCACAGTGAACTTAGGTTCTTACTTTCTGTCCATGCAGTGGTGGGCGGACTGGTGTCACTGTCTTGACAAGGAGACTGGAGATTGTGGAAGGAAGTGAGGTAACCCAAGGCTTGAAGTCTAGAACCAGAATGGCAGATGAACTGGGGTGGGGAGTTAGTCATATCTTTCCACCCAAGCTGAGTAAGACCTTTCCCATTGAAAGCAATAATGAACTTACGRAAGGTGGCATAAATAGTCATCTTCCTTCTTGATGTACGACACTGGAGAAAACACCTGCTTGTTTTTGAGGAATTGTGGTAGGAAATGGGGCAAGAAATGGAATCTTTGTCCACTGAAGTCCTTTTGGCCTGTTGAGTTCTTCCTGTGTATCCATTCTTCTCCTTCATTATCATGGTTTCTTGGAAAGTGGTGCTATTTTTTGGAGATGTTTCCTTTTGTCTCTGKTAGTAAGTTATTTTTGGGTCTGTGTTCTGCAGAGGCTGCTCTGAGAGCTGTGAGTATTCAGAATAATTGCACAGTTCTTTCTCAAAACTGAGGTGGATTAATGTTGCCTGTGGGTAAAGGGAATGTAGAATATTTCAACCATCAGCCGATTTAACTGGAGCTGCTGGCAGTCTTGTTCAGCTGATGTGTTTGATACAAGTTTGTGGGACTCAAAATCACCGCTAGATTGCTCAGATTGCACCCACAAGCAGAATCCTTCTAAAGCTAACTTTGTGACCAAAAGCAGTGGACTCAACGTTTTCTGCAGACATGAGTTCTGCAGGACATTTGTGGACATTTGGTTGCACCTCTGCTTATGATGGTACTGAAAGACAGACCTCTCATAGGTCTGTACTACATCCCTGTGGCATTGCCTCTTCAGGTCTAATTTTAGGTTTTATTTAGTTCTTGTCAGGCATCTGGAGCAACCAAACTGCACTATTCTCTTAATTGACTAAAATGTCTTTTAAAATGAATTCTAACATGCTTGTGGAAGGTATGATCCTATCTGTTAATAAGATTATATTCAGTGTTGCTCTCACTGTTGGTGCAGCTAATCAAAACTCATGTATCTGTGCCAAATGTAATTAGACTTAGGGAGGGTATTTAAATGATAAGAACATACCTCTCCCCTATGCCCAGTTGAACTAAGTTTGCATAGCTTGCCTCAAAAAAAAGTGCTTTGCTGGGCTATTATGTTCCAGCAACAGTGTTTAAAATGCTGAGTGTGAATAACATGAAGAAACAGATTGATTTATATCAAAGTAGAGTGCTAGGAACATAAAGGGTTAATCACTGTTGAACTAGTGGTGGGTCTTAGCAAGCTTGCTTCTGGCATAGCTTATGTTTGAAGATGCAAGAGACAGGCGGGATTTGTAAGGTTTGTGAAGCCATGCTCCTGTTAAGCATTTAACTTTACAATGAGAGTTTTTGCTGAATGACTAAACTGCTCTTCAACTTCAGGAAGGATTCTATACTTTTATCTGCACAGGACTGGAGCCTGATGTTTTCTCACTTTAAACATCTGTGATTTGGCATACTTCTTARCAACATACTCAGTAGTATAGTTTTATTTGGGGACTTAGGGTTGATAATGAAAAAAACATAAACAGTAGAAGTATACTGGATATTTTCTGGTTTTGATACACTATATGTGAGATTTTTCAGGTAATGTATCTCTTTTTTGGATTGGTGCCTGACTGGGGGAGATGTAAAATGGGTGACAATGCACAGTCCTTTCTTTCATGGAAACTTGAATCTGCATATACCTCAGCGTGACCTGAGGCAGAGTGAAGTTGCGCTGCATTCAGGGGGAAGAAATTGAATTGCTTAATATCATATTTGTGTTTTTAAGACTGAATACTTGACCAGTATTTCCCAGTTTCTGTGGGCAGTAGAAGTACTGCATGTGGAATGGTGARGGTGAGGTTGGGAGTGAAGTAATTTGGACAGTGAAACCAAAGTGGGTGTTGCAAAAAAAAAGTGAAGCTGATCAGACGAGTTCCATTCTCGTTTCAATTTAAATTTTATAGGAAAAAACCACTCCATGTTGCAACAGATCTCAGCAGCCCAGAGCAGCTTATTTTCCTTATCCTGGTATTATCAGTGTGATTGCATTCTCTTAGCTTCATTCACCTTCTTGTACCACAAATTTTCCCTCTTGAAATGCATTTTCTTTCTGACTGCCTCACTCCTCATTATGTACTCAGCTCAAATTGCGCTCCTAAACACTGATGCAAGGTCTTATTTTGAATCAGTTGTCATGTCCTTAATTTTCATAAGGACATGTGGGCTGACGTACTTGATATGACTATTTGATGAAGTAATTATCGAACACAGAATTCATTCGAGCTTTAGAATAAATACATGATGGTACATAGCTGGATTTAATGCTATTGAGGTTAGTATAATCCTTTCAGAGTAGGTGAGCTGTTAAGAGTCCATAGTACAGTGTGGGAATAATTTTCTTCAGAGGATTGTATCTGATTCTGTTCACGCAGAAAATGAATAGCTTGAAAATACAGAAAAAAAAAATTGAGAACAAATTGGTTCCTTTATAACTGGAGGAGACTGCCACTGAAATTCCATCCATGTTTCTATATGATCTCTGAATCTACGTGTAGAAGTCTGTGGTAAGATTATTCTGATGAATCTTTTCTATGTAGTTTTTAAACAATTCTCTAATAATACTCTGTTCTTTTTGTAAGGTTCACAGGTGTGAGGGGAGCAAATGTAGTTTTGTGAAAGCTGTTATCTCCTAAATTTTACAGTGCTTCTGTACAAATTCATCAATACCTGTGACATAAGCAGGCAGATTCTTTATCAGAGGGTATGGAAAAATGGATTGGAAGAAACAAATGCAGAGCAGTATGTTCTTCATAGGTTGGTGTTTGCTATGTGTTTTCTGTCTTTCAAAGTGCCTTTGTTATGAAGATATTATTTAATGTTGGGGGAGGGAGGCTTTTAAATAAGTTAACTATCCATGCATTGAATATTAAGAGCAGAGACGGGTGGTGAGTTGTGTAGTGATTAAAAATCCCTCTCTAAGCAGCCTGCATATATTCTAAGGCTAGCTTAAGTCCTTTTGTACTTTAGATACGGGGCACTTAAATATACTTGTTTTCATAATTTTAGTTTTTCACTGTTTTCATTTTTTAGCTGAAAAACCTGCCMCCTGCTATCCCAGTGCTCCTGAGGTCATTAACATTTCTTTTCAGAGAAGCGTATGGTTGCTGCCCGAGTGCAGTAATAAGACAGCGGGCAGAGCATGAGATAGCCAGATCCTCAAGGTGTGTAAATGCATGTGTGTCTGTTGGAAACTGCCTGTAAAAGTACAGCTATTGTATTCCTTGCAAGATGCTGTCATGTGAATTTGAGTGATAAAAAAAGGAGAAACCAACCAAACCCTGGTTATAGTGTTGTGTTTGCGTGCCATGCAACATCAGCACATATCCATATCGCTACTAAGTATGGAGTAAATACCAACAGAGCATGGRTGAGACTGTGGATGGTTAAAACAGTGCTGAGTAGAAGTAGCTTAAGTAAAATTATTTGAAATATCTCTGGTAGAATTTCAGCTGACCTCAGTCCTCTAGATACTTGCTTTAATCCTGTGGACAGCAGTGCCTGATCTGTACCTGGTGTGCCGCACAACTTGAGCTTTCATGGTGTTCAGGTTTCCAGGAGGGTTTTCAAATAAGTATTAACARTTTTGAATAGGTCTTGCTATTAGTTATTTATTTGAATCAGGTCTAATTCTTCTTACTGAATGATTGCAGTGTCTTTTTATTTCAGTGGATTGAATTAACCACTTTGTAGGTTTTGAAYGTGTAACATGTTACGCGTCTTCATAACCAGCTTTGTGTTCCATGGAAGCAGGATCTAATGTTCTCTGTTGGTTTCCTTGGACTTGAGCGCTCTGCCTGGCAGGATTGGAAGGCAGTTCCATTGAGAGCAGAAAGCCTCTTCACCTGCTGCAAAGGCTTTTGCTTGAAGTGAGCTCAGAATGGGGGCTATAAAACCTCTTTAGTTCTGGTAGATGGTGCTGCTGCCTGTTCTTTGAGATTAGCACAGGAACGGAGCTTGCATGCCTGGACATCTTCTGCAGTCCCTTTTCCCTCATACTTCCCAGGCATCCAGAGCTATCATGTCGATGCTGTTAGAGGGTTTATCCTTTCTATTCTTCTTGGCTTACTGCAGTATGAGTTACAATGTACAGACTCCTGTCAAATACWCGTTTTATGTGCTCTTAGGTTATTTTGGCCCTTTGGAAGCAAAACTGAGTCTTTGGATAGCTTCCAAAATGCTTTGTTTTGTGTAATTGTTTCTGTGAAGTGGGAGATGGCCAGCAATATGAAAATACTCAATCTTACACTTCCGTATTGTTTCTTTGTAGTGTTAGACCTTATAAATGTCTTTTGGTGTAATTTCTTCAGGTGATGAGATAGAGTTCTCTACAGCCAGCTGAAACTGAGCTGACGGATCAGGGTGTCATCTACTATATTGAATTTGACTATATTAAAATGAACTTCTGCTCTTGATAAATCCATAGTGAAACCMAGTATGTAGCTGTAATATTTCAATCCTTAAATTGTCCTATGCAAGAATGCTTATTTTCTTTTTTTTCTGTTATTTTCATGTAATAAAAGCTTCAACAGAGTCTGAATTTCAGCATGTTATGTTTAAAGACCCTGAGCTTTAGAAACTGCACTTCACTGCCATTTTCCTCATGTCAGAGGATTGCATATCAGATTTCAAGGAGGACATCATGTTGAAGAGTGTTGGTGGGAAGGGTGTCTCAACTCATTGTTCTTTTTATCCTCCCCAGTCCAATTCCCAAAATCCTCCACATGTAGCATCTCCTTTTGGCATGGCCATTTGATATGGGCTCAAAATAACTTCTTCCTGGCAGGTACCTTCCCTTCCAATGGCCAAAAGCCCAGCTCCCATTTGTGTGGGGTGTCCCCTGTTTCCATGCAAGTCCTTGAATAATTTTGTATTTTTGATAATTTGTGTGCCCAAGGTAGTGCTGGTATCACACCAAACAGATGTGTGGTAGAGTCACTCAGGAGGTACCTTTGCAAGGGAGTGGTGGCAGGACATTGCTCTTCAGACCGTGAGCTAATGGGGAATAATRCTGAAACTGTCTTAGCTCTCAAAGATCATACTTTTCTGAATCTGGGAAGGCATCTTGAGTTAAAGACCTTGTGGTACTGTGCTGCTCTGCACTATAGTGCTGTCTTGAAATTTCTGCTGACGCCCTGAAAACCGAAAGTGGTGCGCATCTTGATTGGAAATACTGACTTTAACTCAGACTGCATGTTGTGGCATGCACAATTCTATTCATTGTGGGAGTGGCTTGAACAACCATAAAGGCTGAATACTTGGTTAAAAGAGGAAAAGATGGAAGATGCAAAACTCTGTTACGTCATCTTACATGCTACTGTGTAGGAAGCTTAGTGCATGTATTGATTTTTTTTTCCCCTTTCATAGTTTACAAGTTTGATGAAAATTAGWTCAGAAAAAAAAGAGATTTAAAATGTGGTTGGTTACTTTGAAGTGTGAACCTGTTTTAAGAAAAAAACATGAATTTTTGGCAGTAACTCACCTACAGCCTTGATGGGATCATGTCATCTTCAGATGCTTGGACTAATTTGGAGTCTAGAACTGAGCAATCTCTGTGATCCATCAGTCAGTATGCAGTTTGAATATTTGCTTTTAGACTTACCTAAGGCACTCTCAATATGGTGGTTTTTTAGAAGTCAGCTATTTTCAGTTGCTTTCTTTTTAAAAGAGTCGTTTTAATTTAATTTGTAAATTCACCTTATGAGGTATCTTAGAAGTTGTACATACAAATATTTGTGATATTTCTGTGTTTCCTTGGTTAAGAAGTAAATATTCTTTGTGACTCCAAACCCACTCAGTTTAGGGAAATTACTGAAGGCATGGGCTATGAGTTAATCAAATACTTAGTTCTGTTGTGAACATGGAAGTGTTTTAATATACTCAAGAAGCAGATTCAGGAATCACTTGCATTTCTCAGTGCTTTAGGAGTGCATGTACACTCTCAATAAACTACACATTTGATTAAGGAAATCTTTGAAACCCCAAAACAATAACTAACTATTAAATACATAAGGAACTAAACACGGGATTCAAAATGCTTTGTAGGGAAGACAGGACACTGTTGTGGGATTAAGTGTAAGCAAAAATGGGCTTTGCTGTGCAGCTTAGTCAGTGTTTCTGATGACCTTGACTCTGTTCTTTCAGTGGACAAAGAAGATGAGGGAGTCAGGTATGCAGGTGTTGTGTAGATTTTCTGGCTGATAAGTCTTGATGAACTGTAAAAATCTAAGAATTAGTCATGCTTGGCTTCCTAAAAATTGTAGTGAGAATTAGGGTTTAAATGTTACAGAAAAAAATTCAAATTGTCTTCAAAATACTSACACCATGCCATTGCAGCACTTAAAGAAGGATGGTTGTAAAACTTTTTCTGCTATGTATACTTGCATGCCCCGCTTTTTTGTCTTTTCTTTGTATTTCCTCACATGCATTTTGTCTTGGTTTTGTGTATTTAATCAAACATGAGATGTTAGACGTGTTGTCAAGACCAGGCAGCTAAAATGTTATGTAGGAATGATGACAGAAAGACAGTCTGAAGCACAAGGATCTGTATTTCCACTTATTTCAAAGTCAGGGTAAATTAATGCTTCTTTTATAAACAGGATAATTTAATTTTTGCCTCACTGGCATTGATAAATGTGTTTGTTATTATTTCCCTGGACTGGGTGGTGGTTAGACTTTGTTGATAGTGCAGTGCCATCTAGTGACTGCTGACTTGGGTGTGGGGAAAAATTGTCAAACAAAAACGTTTGAGGAGCAGGTCACTACCTGGAATAGGTTTCCAGATCTGGTGGTTCATAGCTGCAGAACGACTGATTTATGGAAGGTTGAGTAGGCTTTTAAGTATGATCCCTTGTAATTTGRGAGCAGACCTCTGTAAAAAAACGCCCCTTCTGTGATAGTGGTTGGAAGTGGTGTGAACTGTGCAAGAGGAGGATGCCTTTCTTGCTCAGCCAGACACAAATCTGACACATGAAGATCTTTTCTTATGAGTTAGAAAATACCTTAAGATATTTATATACAATTTTTGCCAAAATACTGTCRTAATCTTTAGTTGAAGGTAACTTAGGTTTTTCTTTCAATGAAGATAAGCATTTAAACAATTTACTTATGTATTTTTTTCTGTTTCTTTTCAGCTTGATCACATTTTATCACCCCCACCTATGCCTTTCCGAAAATCCAGCAGTCCTGAAGTGTCTTCTGGCCTTGGAAAGTCTCCTAAATTTAAGAGGCAGTTGAGTGAAGATGGAAGACAGCTCAGAAGAGGAAGCCTTGGAGGCGCTCTGACAGGTGAGTTTTGGGGTGTGTGTAAATGTCACCTGGAGATTTAGCACTTGTGGAGCTGATGTGGTGCACACCCTGGTGTGTGCCTTGTGGTAGAACTCTCTGGGGGAGGTGTAAGCTCCACCTGGAATTTCCACAAGTCTCTCCCAGTGGGTTCCCTGACTGTGAGGTGAGCCATTTTGAGGTTCTGCATCTATGGGCTGCTGATAGCTGTGGCAAAGGGGTTATTTTCAGGCTGTGCTATCTTGGGATTTTCATTTGATATTTGTTGTGCTGACTTACGAGAATCCATCCATGGGATCACGTATATCTTGTTTCCTCAAGGAGCTGAAGTGCACGGATGGTCCCTTTAGGCTTGATTTCATTAAAGAAAAAGCAATTTGACCTCATTTATGTGGTGGAATTCTCACAGGGCAGGAATGACATTACGAGCTAGCCACAGGCTGTGGACTGCAGCTTCTCCTCTGGGGAGCCATGCAGAGGTAGCAGGATGCTTGAGAAGGCTCAGGCTCTCCCTGCCCCAAGAGCATCTCCTAGGTACCAGGTGCTGTTGTTGTGACTATGTACTGAGCTCTGTGACTGTTATGGTCACTCAAGAGTGATTGGTTTTGATTGTGGAGCAAACTGAATATTTAAAAACAGGGACTTTGCATATTTGAGGAAAAATAATTTTTAATTCACTGAAATTTGAATTAAGTGTATTCCTAAAGTGCATAATGRCTAATAGTTTCAGGAATTTGTTGCACTTGATGAGAGGGAGTACAGATTTCAGTAAATTTGTTGGAAGATAGAAATTTCACACGGCAACATAATACACTGAATTGGAAGGGACCCACAAGGATCATGGAGTGCAGCTCCTAGCCCTGCACAGGGCCATTCSCAATAATTACACCGTGTGTCTGAGAGCATCCCCCAAATGCTTCCTGAACTCTGTCAGGCTGGTGTTGTGATCACTTCCCTGGGGAGCTGTTCCAGGGCCCAGTCACCCTCTGGGTGAAKWATCTTTTCCTGATACCCAACCTAAACCTCTCCTGACACAAATTCAGACCATTCCATCAGGTCCTGTCCCTGTTCACCGCAGAGAAGAGATCAGTGCCTGCCCTTCGTCTTCGCCTTATGAGGAAGTTGTTTTATGTGTCCRAGTGATGTTGATTGCTATTAGAATCAAGCACTTGAAATTTAGGTTAGAGGAAGTTTTTTAGAGGAAGTTTACTTAAAATAGAACTKTTCTCTCTCTCTAAATTCTGTGCATTGTTGAGAGCTGTTTTTGCCTGGGGATGAAAAATGGTTCCACAGTGGATAGAGCCAACTCTTCTGCACTAAATGTCTGGAAAGTACTTCTAGAGTATTTGCTTTTCTCACTTCCCTCCTACCCCTTTCCCTAACCTTTTCCTGAAAGAAGCTCCAAGAAATTATAGCATTACTTCTCTTATATTCAGCAACTTAAAATCACCTGCAGGGCTTCTGGTAAATGACAAATAACTTTTTTTTTTTACCTAAGGAACTTAAAAAAATGAAACTGCCTCACACTTTTTGTCAAGAAAGAACATATGCTACTACAAGAAATTTTTAAACCATCACATAATTGTTGCTCTGATTTTTAGTGTCACTAGGGTAAGATTTGTCATTTTCCTTGCAGCTTTGTTTTTATCATGAGTTGTTAGGAAGCTTTCAGAAACAGGGTAAGATTATTTGTGATCCATATGGGCTTTCACAAAAGGTAAGTGACTTGCAGCAGACAATGGTCAATTTTGGTAGCCATTTCAGTGAGCTCTCTGGCAGCTCTGGAGTGTTACAGTTCTGAAAGCTTGGAGTGTAAACCGAATTACTCTTTCACTGAAACCAAAATCTGCCAGCACACTTATTATTTCAGCAGAAGCTGATGTAGTTTTTAAATTTTGTTTTTGTTTAACTTTAAAATGAAGTGGTGGTCTTTAAAATKTGATCTGTGCCATGTAAGCCCTGCAGGTAAAGAGGAAGAAGACAGCCTAATCAAAAACAAATGTAGCAATTTTGCTCTGCTGTCTTAGTCTGTAGTCTTTATGCTTGAATTATTGCTTGARGCCTTTCTAAAGGGAAATGGATACGTTTCTTGACTGCATGCAATATGTGCAGGGTTTCATGTCAGTATTTGGGAATTTAGTGTTCAGTGACGTTAAACTGCTTTATTACCAATGCACTTTAAATGAACCTGAATACCCTAGGGCTTTGGTATCTTAAAATRATTTAAATATCTTAACAGCTTTCCTGATACTGATTAAATTAATCAAAGTCATTCCGATGACAGAAACTTCTTCATGTTCTTCGGGGATTTTTTAAAAATTGTTTTAAAGAAGCCACTTGGTAGATAGAGAACTAACTCATAGAGTTGTTCAAATGTTCAGTAATCTGAAGTTAATAACTTCACTATTGCCTTGGTCATGTTGCATACCTTTTTTTACACACCAAAATTTTGTGCTTTCTTTAAAGTTTCTTTAATGCTTGAGAGTGATTTGGTGCTCTGGTTTGAAMCTACAAGAAACATAGTGTCATTAAAAGAAAAGGAAGAAGTGGGGCTCAAGAAGTCCTACTTTTAAAGTTAGTGAGCTTACATGTGCTTAGTAAGGGATTACTTCTATGCCCACTCATCCTCTCCTAGATTTCTGTTTAAGTCTTAATGTTTCTCAAAAAAACATTCCTCATCCATAAAGGAGAAAAAGTATTTGGAGGCTTGTAATTTGAAAAAGTACTTGATCTTTAATGTCACTATACACTGATTTCTGTCTTCCTTTATTTTTTCTTCTTTTTTGTTGCTGTTAATACTCACTTAAGTGGCAGTTTAACAATGGATATCAGTTCACGGAAAATYGTGTGGAAAGGAGATTTTGAAATTATTTGAAGTTCAGTTTCTGTTGTTAAAAAATGTTCAACTCCAAAAATACAATAGGCGTGAGTAATTAAACCAAGAGAAAAGACTCATAGCTTGCAAATTTCTCATTCTTGCAAATTTGCAGAATATTTTTACTCTGATTCATCTGGTTCACTGCAAATGTTAGAGAAGTGAATCACACTTTGTATGTTACTTTCCCTTTCCTTTTGCTGCTAAAAAACACAGTATTATTAAGCCATAGAGCATAAGCAGTATTAATGATGAAAACAAACAGACCAAAATTTATTTATTTATATAAAACAGGTTAGTTCAAATCCTGCAGGCATGAATACTAATAGAGGTAAATAGATAGGGCTTTATCTCTAGGAATAGGTCCCAAATAAATGAGTTTATTGGACTTTACAAGAGGGAATAATGTTATGCAGGACATATGAGAAGAAATAAAATCTATATTGTTGCAATATATTGAATGAGACTTGCAAAGCCTGAAGGATTACAGTTATTGAGAACCTACTGTAGATACTAAATTGGCTGAAGTAAATTACAAAACTCTTTATATATGAATATGAGAAAAATTGCGAATGATGTACTGGGTTTTTCCAGAGGGAAATCAACACGAAGGAGAAGAGGGTTGGAAACCTGCAGAGGTGGGATAGAAACTGAAATTGTTTTGAACACAACTTCAGGGAAACTGGAGCCAAATTTTTACTCTGAGCTGTACAGTTCTAAGCAATCGAGCAACCTTCTGTTCTCAGTGACAAGCAAAGAATGCTTTTCAAAGCAGAAGAAAAATTAAATCAATGTTTTTGAGAATAAATCTATTACTGCTTCTTGTTGAAAATTGCTAGAAAGCCACTGATTAAAGTTTGTCCAATAAAAGAAATGAATACTGGTTCCTGGAGACACCATGCTACTGTATTTTGGAAAAGTCTTTTCAATATAATTGTTGTGATAGTGTTGCTTTCTTTAGTCTTAATCGCCAAGGAAGACCACTTCTGGAAAAACTGAGACTGAGTGAGGAATGAAAAGAGTATGTTACATGTGGCCTGCTATTTGTCTAGCAGATCTGCCTTAATAGTTCTTGTCATGTAGTGCTAACAGTACTGCTTAATAGAAAGAAAAGATGAAAAATAGTAACTCATARCTGTGGCTGCTAACCGTAGGCATTCATGAGATAAAACAATCTCAGAGTAAAATAATTTGAAAGTAATTTATGACCAATTCATGTTTTAATTCAAAAGGCCATGTTTCCAATGGGTTATAAAGTTTTGGGCAACATAATCACTTACATTATAATCCGTATTAGCCTTTTTCTTTTCTGCTGCATCTGTGTCCTAACTTCTGTCACGCTCCAGATTCCTCCTTCCGTGCATGAGCACATGCCCATGATAGTGCTTGCCACACCCTTTGCCTGGGAAGTAAACTCAATCTTTAAAAGTTCTGCTTGTGCCACAGACAATGCAGAACACAATCCTTGCACAGCTTGTTCAGCTGCAGGATAAGTCCTGTCACAAAGCTGAGTTGTTGCTGCTTGTTCCATAGCCCTAGGTCAGGTGGAGAGGGGAAAGAGGATTGCTCCAGAGGGATGCTGGTKCCCTCTGGCTGTGGGGCCGTTGGAGGCATGCTAGACAGAATAGAAGGGAAAGCATGGTTAGGTGAGATCAGCTCTGTTATTCTTGGGACAATAGACATCTGTTTAATAAACACATATTTAAATGCCTCTTGCTGTAGCCTTAGATTGCCTTCTTAAGGATTCCTAATGTTGCACAGACTGGGACTTTAAACTTGTTTTGAATCAGGAGAAAAGATGTTTAATTAAAAAGCTGCTTTTCTGTGGTGGCTGGTTTTCTTCATCTCCACAAACTTCAAAGGGCTGTCTATAGTCAGAGGGTTTTTGGCTTAAATTGTCTACAGATTTTAGTTTGCTGTTTTCAGAGATGCTTAAATAGAATCCATGGCAGAAGGTAATGTGAAAGGATGAGGAAATAAATGAGCTTTTACCGTGGAGAGGGTTAACCTGGCAAATCACTTGGACAAGCAAAACAAATTGCCTTTACTTTCATGTCCCCTCGCTGCTCCTCACTTTGCCCCGTGGTGGGCGGTGCAGCTCTGTCTTCTCAGCTGCTCTGGCACAGCATTTGAAGATTGCTATCTCCCCTTCTACTTCTGAAATAAGAGAACATGTTTCTGGGAAGAGTTCATATTTTGGAGAGCGCTGCAGCTAACTCAGTTGTTTCTATACTGTACTGATAAGCTCTGCCGGTACATATAAAGAAAAAATACACTTTGTTACCCATAATTTGAACTTCATATCTTGCCTACTGTTATCTCATCAATAACTACTTGGAAAAGACTTCCTGCTGGGCTAATTATGTCTAACTGTGGTAGGGCTGTTATCTGCTAGCCTTAAATTGGTCTTACACAAATACAGGTAACATAATACATGCAAATTTCATTTTATAGAATCTTTACTCCTAAAGGATCCTAAAGCACTTCACATTAGCAAAATTACTTTGTGTTCTTTGATCACATATTGTCTACAGATCATGAGGAACTAAAACCAAAAAAAAAAAAAAGTCTTGTGATTTATATATTTTTTTTCTTTAATATTCTTGCTTGGATCAGCTTTCTACCTCTGAGTCATCAGTCATCCAAATATGCTCAGAAATTGTTGTTATTCCCATATAATTAATCTGTGGTTGATTTGAAATGAAYTTGGGGATTCTCAGTCTGTTTTTTGCTTCAGAGATTCATCACTCTGCTAACACTAATTAGCAGAAAGATCAACAGCTTTATGGACCATGAAAAACAAGCTGTTCTCTTATCCATGGGCTGGCATGTGCTGGCAGGACTTGGAAGAGGAGGTTTTCCCTCTTCATACAGGGGAGCAACTGGCAGCAGCAGAGTTTTCACAAACATTGGGTTGTATAAATTATCATTAATATTGTTGAAAATGGAGATTAGCTCATTAAGTCTTTAAATGTCAGTTGTTTGGTACAACTTGGTAACTGGGGAAAGTTGAACATAAAGTCATGGGATTGTACCTTGAAACCTCTTTGGGAACAGRACTTTTTCATTATATACAACTGCCTATCATAAATATGTTGTGATTAGTTTAATGGCAACATTTAAAAAAATGATTATTTCTAATAATTGGGGCCACTTGKCATAGGTAAGAGGAACTGTTCTGTGTTTTCTGCATGCATAATCAGAATTTTCTCCTGTTAYGTGACTAGTTGATTATGCATATTTTAACCAGGATGATATGAATATAATACATGATTACACCACCCCATAAAAAGCCTTGTGATTTCATAGCTGTCTCTGGGGACACAGCCTGGTGGACTCTGTTGACCTGTCCCCAGCCACAGAAGCTGGGGTGCTGTAAGATGTGGGGTAAGATTGACTGCCAGTGCCAAAACTCTATCAAATATGCCTATTTATAGGAAATYTCACTTCCTGCATTTTCTTCCCCTCTCGTATCAGGGCAGGAGTATGTTTCAAGATTGCTTTCCTTGTGATGCCTGTGAGGACCGGATGTGCCCAGTTTAGAAAGCCTTTGCAGCAGCTGAGGGCTGTCCCCGATGGCACGGAGGGAGAGTAAGAGCCCAATGCTGACACTGCTCAGCTCTGAGCTGCAAAGGTGGGAAGGCTCAGTAGCCACATCTGCATGATCAAGCACAACATGCTTCATTCAGTATCTGCCTACCCAGAGCATGTCTGGGAGTCTTTTCAACTGCCTTCCTCAAAGGTTTCCTTAAAGCAAATTGCCATGTGTTAAACTTTTTCCATAATTAGCAGAAAGACATAGAAGCAGTCTATTCTATAATTACATGGCTGAGGAAACGTGGCGTGGAGGGTTTTTTTTTTTGTTTGGTTTTTTTAGGTATTCAGWATACAAAGCTGTCTTCTACAAATGAAGTAAATATATTCTGCTATGAARTACACATTTTTAGATGGTTCTTGGTGCACTGGTGGTTGAGATGACATTGGGTTATATTTTTTGTTGTCAATTACCTTCATCATTTAGGCTTCAATCATCCTGTGTAATGGAGTTGATTTTTACTTCCCTGTGTGCCTAGCAAGATAATTTCCATATTCTTTGACATGTCTGGAGTCTACACCATGTAATAGTCTGAGATCAGAACAGAAGATATTGTATTCCTGTCTCATTATTTTGCCTTTAACTCCTCGATTGCTGCTTAATCGTGCTTGTACCATCAGAACAGGAGAAGCTGATTGTTGTTGAGATCAAAGCAAACTGTAGGAGTGGAGTGCCTAATTAGCAGATATGTTTGCAAGCTGCCAGTTTTGAAGGAGGGGGAAATAGAGTTTAACCCTCTTTGGGACATTTATAAAAAGCAGCTTGAAAGTTGTTAAGAGTCATTTGTCATAGTAGAAATTTTCCCCATAAAAAGTGGGGAAAATTAATATGCATGTCAAATTTCTGAAGTTTGAGTTGTAGCTCCTTAAGAATTACCCCAAGAGCTGTTGAATTAGCTGGCTCAAGTATGCTTAGCAGTATAACTGTAGAAGCACAAATGAAAGAACTTGCCTGGACATAGTTAAATGCTTGGATTTAATCAGCTGATTAACTAAATCTGAGGTGTGTGCAGCTGCAGTCCTGTTGTTGCTGGTTCCTGAGCTCGTTAGTGCAAAACTGACTGTAGCATTTTTATAACTAAACTATAATTGCACATCAAGAATACGTGATCTGTACTCCTAGAGTCTTAAGTCTTCCTGGTTTTTTCCCTGTGGTCTTTCTCTAGTTGATATTGTCAAGCAGATGATTTGACCACATATTTGCTTTCTTCAAGTTGGTTGTTTTAACATAAATTGAACGTACAGATTGAGGAATATTTGAGGAGAAAAGCACCTCCTATACTTAGTCCTTAGAATGCAGGTTGATGACTTGAGTGGAGAAGTTTAGAGATGTTTTTCAGTGAAAACGGGAGCAGGGTTTTCCATTACAAAACTTYACCCTTGGGGAAATTACACGAATCATATAGTGCATTAATTATGTGGCATAACAACATATGCAAAGACAAAGAAGGGGGTCATAGTGGGGATTGTAAAGAAAATAACGTGTTAGCACATAATTTCATGCTTGTTTGTCTTAATGTCGGTTATGAATTGGTGGGCATTTTCTTCATAGTGCAGTGAGACGTGTGTGTTTCTTACCATAAATTCTATTGAGCAAGACCCCAAATGCTGAGATGGTGGAAGGCTGTGAGCCAAGAGTATTGGCCACTGATTGAAGTACTTCTTCACACAATGTTTGAACTGAGCAACAGTGAATTTTTGAGGTCCTTAAAATGTGTGTTATAGGTTTTGTTGTAAGTCTKCCAGTATCAGCTGTCTCTGATGTTGGTGTGCAGGGTTCTTGGATGGATTGGTGGGTTGACTGTCCATCAAAAGGAACTCTGTCTCATTGTCACTTATATGGAGTTTAGTGTGCTTTTAATATCATCACATGTCCAGTGTGAATCTTTCATATCTGTTTTTCATACTGTTATCAGAGCTTCCGAACCAGTMCTTGAAAATTTTCTAGAACAGGTGCAAACTGGAATAAAGGGTGAAAGGGAGGTAATAATACCTGTATATTGTSTTTGTGTTATAGAATGGACTGCTAGTTTATAAGTTTTGGACTTGCATATTAGAATTACAAGAAAAGGACCTATTTGTTGCTAAGATAAAAGAAAGAAAATGTTGTCTCTGAGCTCACTGTTTAATATCACCAACTAATTATTTTGCTGAACTGTATTTCAGGAGAGTTGTGAGGTAGGGGTGTCATGAATGGTAACTTCAGCCTGTAGGGTGTTTTTACCATGTAGTTATCGTTGTCACTGGTTGCCTAACAGTGTTATCGAGTTAGATATTTTTCTTAYGGAAAAACAAAAACCCAAGCCAACAAAGTAAACTGAAAATCCCAAACCTATCCTTGTCCCCCTGATCTGATTAAAGGTTAGGGAGATTTGCTGGTGATTTCAAATGCCTTTCAAATATTTTATAACTGTCACAATATTTCAATAATAGATTGCAAATCGTCAATATAGAAATTAAAGTTCAATGAATATCTGTTAGAAACTTTTGAGTAATTTCCTTTTCAACAAAATTTTGTGTTGTCTGTTAAATTATTTTGAGAATTTTGTTCCGAACATGAGCCATGGTTTCTGGAATGTGATGACTTATTCCTGGTAATTGATTTATAAACAGTTTTGATTCAACATTTCTTTGTAATTAACGGAGGCTTGATTTTCTTTTTATATGTRTGTATTTTTGGATACAGATCTAAGCCTTCATCCTGCTAGTCTGTGGCCTGAAACTGGTTATGTCCTTTTCCAGTTCCAATTCTGTCAATATTGGTGGAATTTTAAGGTAGATCTACTTACTTTTTTTTTTATTTTTAAGTTCATAATATTACCCCAAATTTTTGCCTTTGGGCCACATTTTTTTCATGCGTTGCCAGCCAGAGTCATAGAATCATAGAATATCCTTAAGTCCTGAGTTGGAAGGAACCCACAAGGATTGRTGTGTTCAGCTCCTGGCCCTATGCAGGAAAACCCAAAGAATTAGACCATGTGCCTGAGAGTGCCACTTCTTAATCTAATTTTAGAAAGTGAAACAAAGTTTTGTAGTACATCAAAAAATGAAAGAACTATAGTGAGTGTAATAGGATTTTTTTACAAAGGCTTCTTGTACAGTAACAAAWCAAATTGTAGTTGAGTCAGTTGTAATTACAGGCTTACCTGAAGAAGACTATGTTTRGGGGACAGATTGGCGGAAAGAAAAGCTTCATTTCTGGCATTAGACTGGGAAAGTGGCATTGTTCATTAACTTTAGCCATGTGTAGCTGAGTAATGTGCAAAACATGAAAACTTTTTGATTCAGCCACAGTGGAATAAGACAAAATATTGGAAAGTTTCCTAGTGATGACTTTAAATTCATCCACTCTTCTTTTACTTTCTGGTTAACAGYTAATGGGAATGATGGGCTTTAATTCTACCCCTCCTCCTTGTCCCCAGATGTGAGCCTAAAATTTGCAGTGTCCCCATCATTTCCTATAGCTGGGATGTCTGCAGGAGTTCAATTTGAGTCAATAAAGCTAAATGCCCTAACCTGAACTTAGGAAATAGTAAGGTGGGAGGCTCTGCCTTTCACCTGGTAGTTTTCTGAACCTGGAGTGAGGCTTTGCTTACCCTTGGGGGTAAAAGTGGTGGTATGTTGCTTCAGCTTTGGTCTTCACTTCACTTGCCTGTTGCTCAGGCAGTTGGTGAGTGGCAGTGGTGTTATCAAAAATTTGGTGCAATGAAAAGCTCCGTAACACCGCGGTAGCATTAAGAAGCAGGCATTTGTTGTTCAGTCAGATGCCGGGAGGRATAGCTCCTCCCAAAGCCCTGCATGCTGAGTACTGGCAAATTTCTGTTTATATACTGTGTTTTACGTATGTATCGACTGATTGTCCCAGAATATGAGACTAGTTTCTCTGAAATGAGTAACATATCATTCCGCCCCTTTACACATGTGTTCTTTGGTCCTGAGGTCTCGCTGGTGGTCCCTGGTGGTTGTAGACCCCAGTGTTCCAAGTGACCTGGCTCAGCTGGCCGGTGAACTTCCAGTTCTTCTTACACAGTGGSCATTGTGCAGGTCCATAGGCCAGTAGTTTCTGGAGTACAAGCATTGTGTTAGCTCAYCAGGTGTAGGCCATTTATCATCTGGTAACAGTGGCTGCTCCGGATGTGCTGGGAYTGCCTTTGCTGCTGTGGTGACTTGGTGGCTGCTGGTGGCTTCAGTCTTTCTTCAGTTCACATCAAGACCTGTCAATGAACTACTCTTCTGGGTATTTTTTGTGTTGGGAAATAAGCCAGGATAAGAGGAGGGAACAGTACCCTTCTGTGTTTCTTGTCAGAATGTTTCTATGACCCAGAGCAATCTGTGGTAGAGTCCAGTTTTCTCTTCCACCACATTTTATTGCTGTTGCTCTGAAGTAGCTCACTCTCCTGCGACTCCCCAGAAAGAAGTGTGGAGTGAGAAGCACTTAAAACTGTGCTTGGCAAGTCTGACTTGTCCAGGGCATCAGCTCCTGTGGTAAAATCAGTTATATTTTTACTTAAGTAAACTCTAGTAAGGGACAAGTATCTAGCTTTCTGATTTTTTCAAATATTCTGCACTTGATTTAACTTCCGTAATCGATTCAACAAGAAAATTAATCGAAATAAGTATTTCTTGGGCCTTGCCTTTAAGATGTCCAGATGGCAAGAGGCTATTTTGCAGGCTGCAGTTTCACAGCAGTTAAAACAAACACATTGATACTAGCTTCTGGTAAGTCTGTGGTACACTGTATTCATATGCACAGCTTCACTTTGGACTAATTGTGTCTAGTTGCTGTCAGCCCAAATTCAGATTCTTCCATTTAACAAAGTACATGCCTGTCTTCCATTTGCAGTAGTAATAGAAATTCCTGTAATAGAAAACTGCTTCTAATATTTTATTTATTGTCTAATATTTATTTTAACAAAAAGTATTTCRATGAAAAGCATTCTCCTAAGTACTTTAGTAAAGATAAAATCTTACTTGGATGCCAAAACGTTTTCTTAATCATGTGCAATTGTTTAATTATGAGAGACAAAGTTCCTGCTAAATTTTATCTTGAAAATGGAAGATTTGTAGGTATTARATTTGAGCTCATTTAATAATTCTCAGCTGTCTTGACAAAGGAGAGTAGTACTTCATGTCTTGGTTTGGCAGCAAGCAAGATTTTTCTATTTAGAATAAAGCAAAACGTGCCTCTTGTGACTGATTTTTGTGGAAGTGTATGTCCTTATGCAGTAAGGTACATACACGGTACACATACAACAAAGAAGCACATGCTGAATGCAATAAAAGTAAGAATTAATGAAGATTCTATTTGAACCTTCAACAAATACTCATTGCAAATGAATGTAGACATACAAGAAGCATGTTCAAGGGGAAGATGACACTGAGCTGCAGTTATATATTACCTATGTTCACCAATGATGATATAATAGTATTAAATAAGGCTAAATTATTACCATTATGTAGCCAACTTAAATCACCCTTCATCGACATGCATTTTGATAAATGTGCTGGGCCTACAAGCATTGCATTCAGATATGGGTAGAGGTGCAGCTGGTTCCAGTGCTGCTACTTCAGGCTGTGCTGGTAGTTTGAGGCACAGGAAGGGAGGTAAAGATACCAACAAAGCTCCTGCAGAGGAAGTGGGGGAGCATGTGACCATATTGGCATTGAAGAAGACAGAAGTAGGAGACCCCTATCAGTGGATAGTATCAGTGACTCAGTATCAATAGGTGATGAAAATAATATGAGAATTATTACCAGAGTGTGAGTGACTTGGATGCTGTCTCTGTTATATGCTGTTTATGGGCTAGAATACTGAATTAGTATGGAAGGGTGGAGGTGGAATTGAAGCCTTCCTCTCAGTCCCTCACAAATCAGTTCACTTAAAAAGGAAAGTAGCTGCTTGGAGCATTAAACTTGAAGGCAGACATGAATGCAGTGTGAAAATCAATAATGTATTTCAGCTCAAATTTTTTGTSTAGTACTGGCATTTAAATCACTTAATAAGGGGAAGTGTGGACATGTATAACTGAAGGGTTATTATAGAAAATGTAAATACAGGAAGTTGCATACAATTCTGAATGAAGCTATAGCAAGAAAAGTGTGGGAGTGCTATAATGTCAAGAGAAAAGGGGAGTGGACAGTATGAAGGGATTTAAAAAAAAATGTTATTATTGAATGAATTGAAGGAGACTTGCTGATTAACTTCCTAAAGGCGGGGACTGTTTCGTTGTGTCATGGTTTAGTGCAATAGGTTCGTGTTATTCCCAGATAAGAGACTTACCTTTCACCATCATTTTGTCTTAAGGCCTGGCTAATTTTGCTTCTATGGAAAGCATATTTCTTCAATGCCATTTCTGTATTTAAAAGSCAATGTACTATGAAAAGAAGAATTGGAGTTCTAGACAGTCTGCTTGCCTTAATTCCAGTGTTTTGTGAAAACTCTGTTATCTTCAAGGTTCTTGCTTGGGAAGGATGGGAGGAGGGATCATTCCAGCATTGCACACGCTYGCGATTTCTTTGGCAATTTCAATAGTGTTTACTGCCTAATTTAGTTTTTCAAGTGACAGCTCTCCCCCCCCCATTATTTTAAATAATTCTTGATGTTAATCATTCAGGAAAAGTAATGAAATATGAAGTGAATTCTTACAGTGGAGATACTAACCATGATACTGAGTAAATCCACTCTGCTTTCTGGTCCGTCAGGCAAAATATTACAGTTGAAGGAAGGGCTTGGTACAAAATTCTGTTGCTGTAAACAGTAGGATTGCATCTCCTCTGGCCTCTGAATCAAGACACATTAGGCTTTCTTTCAGATGTTCGAGCAAGACAAAAACAGAGTAAAATACAGATTACTATAAAGGACAAATAGAAATAGTAAAGGTGGCTGTTAGAGATGTTCTGCACATGCTAAAGTACAGAGAATATACGCTCTCCATGTTTTGTATGTCGTTTACATTTACAATAAAAAGTAAGTACTAGCATTAATAATAGTACTTATCTCTCATGTATCTTCTCGCCCTAGACTAAATTGTCTTAAACCATTTCTTAAACCATTACTTAAACTTTTTTGGCTTGGGRTCAAAACTTAAAACAATGTTCATTTGTGGACTGAATGCAAGTGATTGCCTTCCATCTTTTTTCTTGGGAAGCTTAGTGGGATTCATCCAAAATGACGATTAGTGCAGTCTGGGAAGGGCCTAGTGCCTGACTGTAGATTTTGAGACTGGTTTTAACCCCGTGTCCTGGTTCTGGCCGGGACAGAGTTAATTATTTTTCATGGTGCCAGGCGTGGTGGTGCGTGCTGTAGCCCTGAGCCTGCCGGTTCGCTGAGCCCGTTCCGTGCTGTGGCTGTGCTGAGTGGGCATGGCCAAGACCCAAGTGTTGTTCATTACCATCTTGTCCCATTGCTGGGGAGGTGAGGGAAGAGTCTCTTTCTCCTGCTACCGAGAAGAAAGAGGCTTGTTTCTGGTCCTAGAGAAAGCGTGGTGGGTGGAGCATCTGTCTGCTGTTGTTTTTCATTGTCCTGGGCTTGCTGAGCATTWTTACGTGTGAATAACTCTCTCTTTGTACATTCTTGTATTTAGTGTTGTTTCTGTTCATTTTCTTACCTCATTGCTGTTTCCAGTAAATGTCCTTATCTTAATCCTTGAGCTCTGCCTTTTGTGTGTTCCATGGAATGGGAGGGGAGCAGATCGTGAATTTCTTTTTAGTCGGAMTACTAAATTGGGGAATACCATTCCTAAACCACAACAATGCATGAGAAACCAAAGTGTGATGATGTTCCCCAGTTTCAGAACAAACTTAGAGCAAGACTTTTTCTTTCYTGAATTCTCTGTTATTCTAAGGATCAGGGCAAGACTTACTGCTCTTCAAATATTGATTCCTATGATGATAAAATGCCCTAATATTATGCTACAGCGATAAAATTGGAAAGTATTTAACATAATTTTCCTGATGTCTTCTAGAGTGAATTAATATAGAGTTTATACAAGAGCTGTGTGTATTGTATGTCTGCTCGACAAAATACCTTTTGCTGAAGAATTTCACCAATGGCCTGTTTGGAGCTGTCTGGTTGTCACTAGAAGTCTGGAAACCTTCTTGCAGTTTCATTACAGTGCTTCTAGCCTGATAGATGTTTGCAATCAGGGATCCCAGCACCAGGAAATGTCTGGTTTCACCCTTCTCTGCGAGCTTCATCTTACCAGTGACTCTGAGGAGTGGTATCAAAAAGGAGCAAAGGAAAGGCATAGACCTCTTTTGATGTAGAAAGCATTAAAGAAGTAAAACATACCTATTTATATGAAAGGTTTGTATAGCTTAGTTTTTTTGTATTCAGTTTTTAATTCTCTTTTTTCTGTCCAGGTAAGGAGAAATTAACCTTTAGAGGTGATAGATATAAAGCTTGTTCTGACTGTGTATGTTACTGGTATATTTCAGGATTGACATAAATGGGATATCAGAGATGTGTCTATTGCAATCAATGCAATTTATGACACGCTGTTAGTTGAGGATGATGCTAAAACCTATGCAAAAAGGGAACCAGAATTGTGTAGAAACAGGCAGAGAGAGCAGATGGGAAATTAATTCAGGTTTTCCAGTTCTGGGAAATGTTATCCTAGATAATTGGGCAAGAAACCACAGCTTTGTTGTACATTTTTCTTCTAGTCTTGGGCTGGCTGTTAGCAAATTGGGTGAAAAAATGTTTATGGGTTCCGCTTTACCAGTGTAACAGAGAACAATAGCACATTTGGAAGACTAATTGGARAGTGTTAAAGACTATCCTGTGCTGCTGCTTGGGAACTTCTAGCTTCCAAGGCAGTCACTTCCCAGAGACCTCAGAAACTCTCTGTGGATTTGCTGTGTAAAAATAACGGTATGAAGCTGAGGCTTTTGATTTCTTGCCAAACCTGTGCCAGTTTAACCTGGGTACAAATCCTGTGTCAGTGGGCATGGACATACCCACTGCGTAGCTGTCTGATGACAAGATTAATGAGGTGGGGATTAGTAATTCCAGGAGACAAATGCTTAGGCCGTGTGGTTTGGAGATGTTTYTCATTTGATCTGTTCAGTTAAAATACCGAAATATGTTTTTGAAATGAGATTTGATAAGAAATAAAAAGTCTTCTGAATTGCTGTCTTCTGTTGCTTTCCATCAGCTTGTTGGTCTTCCAAGAGAAGTCAATTGCTTTAGTAATGGAGTGTCTCCCTTTTGCATGGTTTTCAGAGAAGAGTAAGAAATTAAGGTGGACGTATTTCCCAAACCAGTATATAGCCTGTTGTCCTGTTTCTTGACGGTGACTGAAAATAAGCAGAAATTAACAGTATCAATACATGCTTGTTAGTATAATTCCCTGAATATTCTTTCTGTTGCTAGTTTGTAGCTCASGCATCATGATCTGGAGGTGTGGTCTGCCTAATTAGCACTCGAGGGGAGACAATCCAGACTGAGTGGCATCACACTCTGATGGGGAATGTAACCCTGGGTGGCCTTGGGCTTTTGGTTTCTTGCCCTCAGTGGGGTGATGCCAGTGAGTGGAGAGCACAGGCTATGAGAGTTGCATGTGAGGGCTSCTGAAGAATGGCTGGCCTGCACCTTGGTAACATCCCCTAACTTGGGATGCTGGATAAAGATTCTTGCAAAGTGAGTGGTATCTGTTAGGTAGATTGTTGAGGAATTTTGGAATAGAAGCAGAACAGTCCTCACCCATAAAATGGTGTAATCATCCACACARTAAGGGTCTTATTCCAGTAAATCTYGCTTTGTCTCTCAGRCTCGGAGCCTTACTCCTTCAAGGGGTAGATAGAGGAATAATTTTTAATAAATTAGTTTTAGTTTTTATTTTTGACTAGCTTTCAGGGTTTAATTTCTTTTGGTTCAGAACTAGCATTCTGGATTTTTGCGTCTGTTGTTGCTTTAGTTGTGTTTCTATGTAGGAAAAAGGTACAATTGTGAGAACGGGGAAAAAATTAAGTTTCCTGCGAGAAGTGGAAGGATCCTTTGTGAAGGACTAGCAAGTGAATAGCAGGAATTCTGTTCTGATGGAATCAGCTCTGGTCAGGGCTGCAGTGAAAGRTGTTTCACAGTAGCAAGAGTGTTACAGTAAATTGTCTTGTTGCATTGACTCRCCTCATCTGCAGCATCTCATATTTTAACTCGCTCTTTCTTAACTTGACAGGCAAATATTTGCTTCCAAGTGCAACTGGACAGCAGCTGTGGCAACCTATAGAAACCACTAATCTTGTTCGGATGCGCTACCAAACACTTGGACAGTCAGCACCTTCACTCACTGCTAGTTTGGTGAGTAATTTTTTTTGATGCTAGAAATGTACCAAAAAAATTGTATCTCCTTGTACCTGTTGGTGGGAGGATGAGAATCAAGCCAGAGTCTATTTCTAGACCAATCTCTCCTCCTTAAGCCGTGTTTTTAAAGTACTTAATGCATGACTGTGCACTACATTGCTTAATATGTTGAGTGCAGCTGAGAAACATTTATGGTAGCAGTAACTCTGAATTGGGTTACTGGATTTTGCATAAAGCCTGAGCTGAATGTTGCATTGATATAGTGTTTGCATTTAGATGGTTTCTTTCCAAAAAAAGGCATGCTTTTTAGGACAGCAATAGAAGGCAGCTGTCCTTTCTCCTGAGCCTTCTTTTCTATCAATGTCCATTTCCACTTCCTGAAGTAGTTTGTCCTCATGAGGACACAGATATGTGAAGTGTGAGTTTAATTWACACTTTTGGATAAGATGGTAAGGGAAGAAAAAGGGACAGTGATGCATCATGCGCTTGAACTTTCAGCTTTTTGTTATCAAGTATCCATTTTACTGCTTTGYGTTTCTGTATATTAATATCTTAATATGTGTTGAAATTTAATGCAGGGCCTTGCATACCAGCCTATACTCTTCTTCAAAGAGTTATGGTAATGCATTTCTTGTATGAAGAATGAAAAAAAATTATTAATGCTTTGCCTCCCCTGTCTTCTGCCTTTTGGCTGGTCATTAAAACTTTGTAGATACATATCTACTTTCTGGGGGAAGCTGATTTTGGATTTGCTTTGGATATTTTAAAAACAATAGTCAGGTTGAAGGCAGCTATAGTCGGCCAGTGTGGAGCAGATATCTACCTCATATKGACAGGTAGATGGCTGTTTCTCCATGGTCTGTCTGAAGGAGGATTTCACTTCAAATGCAGCAAATATTCACCTGTAAATCTCATCCTGGCTTCTGCTTGGTGGTGGTGCTGTTTGTGGCTCTTCAGGGCAGATATGGCTTTTTGAACTCCACACTTAGTACAAACACTTCGTTCTATGCTTTGAACCCTAATATTTTCCAGGGAATAAGTGTCAACCTATGTACTTCGATGTGTCAGGATAGGTGTCAATTATTTATTATTTATTTAGAGTATATATAATTGAAATGGCAAAAAAAGTAGATAAATGGTCAGAAATCAATTTAAATTGCATTAAAACCGCATTTTTTTTTCTTTTCTATATTTGGAAATAAAAAATGATTTCTTCTAAATTAACTAAATTTGAAAAGGGCTGTGTTGCTATTTGATGCTCTGTTTCTATTTGCACAACTATTAGGAGGCTTGCTGCTAGCAATATTGTGCTTTTGTTTTGCTGTGATTCTTAAACTACAGGAAGAGGAAGATGCAGCACCATTTTGACAAAAAGTGCTTTAAATGGTCATAAAACAACAGACTAATAAAAAATTCAGTGAGCCTTGCTTCCTTAAGGGCCTTTCACTCATCACCTGTATAGTTTTATGGCATATCTGTCTGCCACAGACTTCTTCCTTCCTGTCTCTCCACATCTTTTATCTGTGCCTGACTGCAGTTTCTTTCATGCTGGYGCAAAAGCAGGCAAGAGCCATCTAAGCAGATCTGAGCAGATTGTGCACAGGGTGGAGGTGCAGTTCCTCAGAAGTATTTATTTCTTATCTGGAACTGCCATCAGATTTGCCTCCTAAGGAGGTTAATGCKAGTGTCACAGGCAGGGCTCTTCTCAAGCTTCCTTTGACAAATACTTTGCTGTCAGGCTTTTGAAGGACTCTGGTCTTTGCTTAAAAAGGGCCATAAGTATAGGGATCACCTCCCTATACTCCTGCACTTTTTTCTTTTCCCCTTGATTCTGTGATTTGACAGTGTTGAATTCAGGAGACCTATTGTTAGATTCTAGTAATTGGAGCTTTTAATCATATTTAGGAAAGAATTTACCCTTATGTAGAGGAGATTTGTATGAAGAATTTCCATGTAGCTGTTCACAGTCTGAATGGAAATGTCTTTAAATGTATTGTCTCATGCATCTGAAAAATAATTATGATGTTCCCTAATTCATTATTATTTATGACCTTTCTTTGGTCATTCTCACTGGGATTGATACTGATGTGGGTCTGATGGAGTRGTTATGAGCCAATATTGACAAGAATGACAAGTGAACAGGTCAAAGATACATGCTAGTGTTTAGTGCAATTGCAAATGGGGTACAAAAGACATACTTTTGACTTTTTCTGTCAATAGTTTATAAAAAATTCACAAAATCTCTCACTGGTTCACAGGTGTATAGTTTCTGTGGGAAACAATTGATTTTTTTTAATATTGATTAAAAATAGGCTGCAGGTGTTGCTTTAAGTAGAGTTCAGTAGCTATGCATGATTCACTCATGTAGTACATGCAGTTGGACTGTAAATTAAAAATACAGTTTCCACATAGACCCATAGAAACTGGGTTAAAGATGTGTAGGAGAAGGCTGATTTTGTGATGAATGGGCAGTGTATTAGATTTGATATTGTTCCTTCACAGAATCACAGAATAATCTGAKTTGGAAGGGACGCAAAAGGATCATGAAGTCCAACTCTTGGTCCTGCACAGGACAACCCCTTAAATCACACCAGGTGCCTGAGAACATTGTCCAAATGCTTCTTGAGCTCTGTCAGGCTGTGRCCACTTCCCTGGTGAGCCTATTCTAGCCCAGCAACCCTCTGGGTGAAGAAACTTTTCCAAATATCCAACCTAAACCTCCCCTGTTACAACTTCAGATCATTGCCTTGGGTCTTGTCRCTGGTCACCACAGAGAAAAGATTGATGTCTGTCCCTCCTCCTCTCCTGGTGAAGTTGTAGACTGCAGTGAGGTCTCCCCACAGTTCGGAGGTAGMTAAGTGATGGTTGTGTTACTCTGCAGTTTCTGCCATGAGCATTTTGAATTGTCTGTGAGATGGATTCTGTGGTGGTGAAACAGATCATGGGAGTCTGCAGAGAGAAGTAATGAGGACTTAAAACCATAAGAAAATGATGCAGAATATCGTCTGCACTAAATATAGGGGGAAAGCTGAGTTGAGGAGATGAACTTTAGGAGGTTTTTATGGGTCATGTTGAGCTGGTCAATCTCTTCCTCTCCCCAGTCAGTACTGTGTGCTCCTGGAAGGCAATTTGGCGTGTGTCCCAGTGCTGAGTTTTGCGGGAGTGTAGGGGAGCTGTGGTAGGGCTAGTTTATCTGACTTCTTGCACTGTGTGTTGACAGTCATCTCACCTGAATTCGGGCATCTTTTCAGGGTGGGATGGATTGGGAATTAACTTGGAGCTTCTGCCTCATTCACTGTCTAAAGTTCAGGAGTCATTCTCTTGTCCTCTATCTGTCTTCTGCCATGCCACAAGTATTTTTGAGTACCATTTGTAAACTTACTGTTTTAACTTTTCTGTTTGTTATTGTGATCAGAATTTTTGGAAAATGCTTTGAAATGAATTGGAATAAAGCAAATTTTGTTAGTTTCTCATTGTAATAAGCTGATTTAACTCTTGTAATTATGATAACAAGTCTGAAACKAAGCATTTACTTACTGTTTTATATGCAGAAAGGTATTTTGTGTGACACAGATTGAATGAAATTCTTGATTTTAACATTTTCTAGAAACATATATAGAAACAATGGAAACCTAAACGGAAAGGGTCTTTATGATACATAATGATAAATGTRTAGATGAAAGAAAAGAATTTACCCAATTTAATAGGGTAAAATTCCTTCAGATTTGCTTTGGCTTTATCATGGTTTAGTGTGAAASTCCTGTTATGGGTTTTATTGATCTATTGCTTGTTTGACTGTATGGTGGGTTTTCTATCTAATTAAAAAAAAAGTAATCAAGGAACATGAAATCTTTCATTTTGTTTTTCCGTTTTATATAAAAAAGAAACCCTCTCCTCTGTGCCACAAGAAAGATTTCTCACAGTCCAGAGAGCTTTCTAAGATGGCATAATTTATGATTACTTTATGGTAACTTGCACTATGAAATACTCACATAATAAAAATACACTATAAACAAGATCCTCAAATGAAACATGTAGGTTGTAATACACTTGGCTTTTAAATTCAGTCAAGACTGGATGTGTGATTTCAGCTTTATGGCAAGTATTCAGCTTAGGTTAGCCATTCTGTTGTGTGAGATGAGTATACATCAAGAGGTAAATCAGGCTCTGTAAAGGCATGTTGTTTCTTCTTGGTAGTGTGAAAGATTTCAGTGAAATGAATGGCTTATGCCCTTTCCTACTAAGCAGTGAAGGGATGTTTTTTCTAGGTATGATTAGAAACATTTGCTACTTTTTAGCATCCCCCGGCAAACTTCCTTTTCCAAAACTGCAGAAGATTGTTTGCAAACATCTGTACTTTGGTTGCTTTTTATTGTCATTTTATCAGTGTTAATTTKTAAGAATGGTCTTATGGAAACTGGAGGGGGCTAATTATATAAAGTACTGATTTGTAAGTTGGATTGCTGAAAGGAAACAGCATAAGAAATCTTCAATGTGTATGAAAAGCAGTTCTACTTCTTCAGAAAGAGCTTTGCCTCTTTCTTTCTTTTAAATAGTATAATACTGAAAATGAGTAAGTGTGTCTTTGTTAAATATGCCATTAACTTCAGCTAAATTGACATAATGTTGACAGTTATTATGAGAACTGTTTCAAAACTAATTATGCTAATTAGAACTTAACTACCAGTAATTGCATGTATTCAAACAGCACACCAACACCCTTTTGTGTGTTTTATTCCCCAGATGTAAGACAGCCATTTGTTGTCTCAGAAGCTGCAAAATTACAATATAGATAATAAATGATTGTGAGCAAATAAAATACATTCTTTAGAAGTCCTAATTGGTTAGATAAGCGAATGACAGTATCAGTTGTGCTTGGCCAAACCACATAATTTAAAAAAGGCCTTAATTTAAATATTTTATTTTGGAATTGTAGGCAATTTTTCAAATTATTAATTATCCATGTTCAGTTTTATCTAATGAATATCAGGTATTGCTGAATTTATTTTTAAGTAACTTCCTTGAAAGCAAGAGGAACCTGCGCCTGGGTTGCTTTTGAGTTTTTGTTCTTTCTGTCCGTGGATKTTGATTTTTGATGCTTAAGTGTGAGCACCTCATTAATACTGTGAAAGTTAATGCAGAGCAAGTACAAGGATGACACTTGCAAGAAGCACAAAAACCATATAATAGAAATAGACAAAATAGCTAATCCTAGCTCTTTATATCAAATCTCYGCAAAATAGTTAGATTTCAGAAACAGAGTCTGAACTGAGGAAGGTACTTGAATGCTAAACYACTGTGTAAAGTTGGAAACCATATTCTTGTTTAAGTTAAAATGAGCTTAACATCTAAGAGTAATTACTGAGAATCTTTTTAAAATGTGAGGGTTTTATTGCTATGAAATGCTAAAATTGTCAAGTAATGGTAGCAGGTTTTCTGTGCTTCARTTGCTTCTAGCTTTTAAGACTAGAGAGTTGTTGTCCCTTGTGTATTTTATTTCATTAATTCCTTACCCATGAATATGTATTTGCATTCATATTTCTTTGTCTGTATTTGCCTTTAAACAAATAGTTAATTGCAGTTCTAATCCAGTAGATAGATCTAATTTAGAAGCAGCAAGAGGAAGGTGAACATTCATCTTCATAGACATGCCTACATGGTCTGTATTTGTACACAGCAAAAGATGGAGAAGGCCTGGTCCAGAGCTGTGAAACTGTGATACTGTGACAAGAAGAATATAAATCTAAACCTAAATCTAAATCTAAATAAAAATAAAAATATAAATATATCTGTATTTTTCTCTATTATTATTTTCAAAATAGTCACAGTATACTTGAGTTTAAAACTGTAGATTAAGTTGCTTGATAYGGCTCTAGGTGTTGGCTCCTATCTTAAGTCATCTGATTAAAAGTGACTTTATTAATTCTTACACTTTTCTTGCTCATTCTTGGATATGGATAAATTACAGACATGAGTTGTTTGACATGGCTCTAGATGTTGGCTCCTTTCTTAAGTCATCTTAAAAGRCTAATTCTTACACTTTTCCTGCTCATTCTTGGATGTGGATAAAATACAGACATGAGGGTAGCTGGGGTTAACATTTCTCCCAGAGAAAGCTTTTGATTTCTCAGAATTGAGAACATGGATTGTGCTGCAGATTATAATTAGTTAAAGAATAACGAGAAAAGTAGGTAAAATAATAATCTCTCTGAGAAGGCTAACCTAGGTTAAGATGCCTTGTTAGCATATTAGGTGTTTTTCAAAAGTACCCCCTTTGTGTGAAACAGGTCACTTCCAATCAACCTCAGCTAGCTTCCAGCTGTCAGGATGTACTTGAACATAATCTGGAAAAGGAGATGCTGCCCAGTTTATTAGAGTTGAATGTAGGTATAGCCCTCTYCTCTATCCTATTAATGCTACAGAATGAGTAGTGATCAAATGCACGTCAGAGCTAAGCAATACATCTCTGTTTTGCGCAAGTACCATACTTCTATTTGCCAGGTCCCATATAATAGTCTTCTTCCTTCATGAGAGACTTACCCTGAGCAGTGAGAAGGCTCTAGGGCCCGTTTCTGGTTCTGGATAGTGAAGAATCTACGGCTGTTAAAATTAATTCCTTTAGGCTGTTAAAATTTGGTCTCCTGGGGATGCCTTGTTCTTTTAGAATTTTGTTTGGTTTTTGTTGTTGTTCGTCTTGGTTGTTTGGTTCTTTTAGAATTTTGTAGGACCCACACAGTTGAGATCAATATCCTAGGTTAAATGTAGTGCTTCACCTCTGAAACTGAAGCTTCTGACTGTGTATTAGTAGCGGCTCTGAATAAGGGCTTATTCTTGTCTGCTGTGATATTTTAATTGTCTGTGTGTGGTGTTAGTGATAGTTACCTTAAAATATCATCTAGAATTATGTTGCCAGTATCACTTAAAAAGTGGGAAAACTGGAAAATCTTACAGAAGTGAGGCCACGAACTTTTCGCCTGGGTAAAATTGGCCACATGAGAAACAAAGCAGTGGTGTTTGGCAGTAAACAATATGACCAGAAGAAATCAACGTGTAATCATTTATATTGTTTGGAGTTTAGATGCCTTTCTGGGAATAAAACTTTCTCAGCTTGTTGTTAGATTTAGAGGAAAACTGCATGAAATTGCAATCTGTTATTAACAAGGGATAAGACTCAGGAATATACTGATGGACTTCTCTGGCTTTAGATCAAAAACTTCTGCAACTCTTTATATGATTTATAGGTGTGGAAATGGAAGGGGGATAAAGAGGTTAAAAGTGACATGATGAGCAGGAAGAAACTGGAAATGAGATGTGGAAAGCTCTAGGAAAATTTAGCCATAATACCATCTCCTGTTACTCTGATCAAAAAAGCAGACTACTGTGAATTCATTGTCTGTTGGTTCACATGTCAGTTGAAACACTGATTCATCTGTAGTTTTTAACATTTAATGAGAAAATAGTAAATAACAACCTGGAAAGAGATGCTCCTTTCCKTGATGAGTGTGTGCATATGTACAAACCTAATTTGATTGGTCTGACTTTGKCTCAGAAGTTTGTAATAAAAGTTTAAACCTATTTAAATCACAGCTCTGGCTTTAATATAAACCGAGATAAAATGGGCATGGGGAATAAAATGTTGAGGGTAGGAAAGCTATTGTCTGTACTTCTGTCTGCAGTCAGGATCTGAAGTGAGAGGTGTTGGTAATCTCAAAGTGCATGCTCCCCCTGTGTGGCGTAGGTGAATGTAGGTTAGGGTGTTGCTCAGTGCTCTTATGAGGCACTTAAAATTTCTGTGACTATTCTTAGCAGAGAATTCTTAAGAATTTGGTACTCATGCCAAATTCATATGTTCACAGGTCTATTAGTTAAAAAAAAAAAAAGTTGTAGAGGACAAGGTACTGCTCCACTGACCTGAATTTTAATAGTGATACTATGTGTTGTTAATTGGTAGCATTGTGAAAACTTTTTTTTCTAGTGCTGCTGTTGCTATAGAGAACTTGATTGCTGCTCATGTGGCAGTTTCAGTTAACAAAAATGCAAATACTGAAGTTCTTTGAACTTCGTAGTAAAGTTTAACCTAAGATGATGGGATTGTTTGGACTATGATGAGGCATATTCCTTTCTGCTCAWTTTTTTTTGCTGTGGGGCAGCATCCATATGTGAAAAGATAACTAAATAGGGCGCAATTCTAAATTATGAAGTAACCTTTTTTTTTTCCTTCCTGTAAGCCGACAAATTCTCMTGCCTGTGGTACTTGCAAAGCGACTGTAATGCAGCAGAGGATGGAAGCAGACAGTCTGGAAACAATAGCTCTCATTCCTCAAGCTGAAGTACTCCCATGGTTCTGATGAAAACAAAGAGACTCAAATTGGGTTGAATGACCCTGCTGACTCCATGGAGCAGGGAGGGGAAGTGTGGCTTATCCAGATCTCTTATGGGAATGAACATTCCTCCACATTTTTTTTTCAAGTTCCACAAAGCAAAGGTATCTAGCAAGAATATTTCTGAACATACAGCAGAGTAGTTTTGTGTTGTGTGGTGCATTGCTACTTCTAATCTCCTATTGTTCTAGGTTTAAAAGCAGGTGGTGTTTTACTGACCTGAAACTTTAGGTGAGTTGWATGCCACAGATAGCTTTGACACATGCTGCTGGGTATTTGTACCTCTGGTTTTTAGTCAGGCTTTCTTGTACATTCATGTGAAATCAAACATTTTACTGTAAAAATGCACTTCTGTCCTGTGGAGGCAGGTGGGAATGTGGACTTTGATATTTTTTACCATACCTTACCTTTTAGTCTTCTTGCAATCTCTCCCGTGTCCTGATATACGGTGATTTAAATTCTTTTGGCTTCCCTGTTGTATYGCAGTCATTGTATTTGTTTCCTTCTTCTGTATACTGCCACAATGGGCTGATGATTTTTAGCATCAACTCTGTTGTCATCTCAGTAAAGACAGRAAGCATTGTTTTTTAAATTTTTTTCTATCACAATATGCCTTATTGTGGTGCATATGTCTATATCCAATTCTATCMGATTTTTAATAAAGCAGTAGGACTGTAAGATCATTGCATCTATTAAGGATTTTCTTTCATGGTGTTGGGGASAGTAAGAAAACTAGGTAAATGCTCAAGTTAACCTTATGTCACTTGAGTAAAAGATACAGTAATCAGCAGGAGATTGGTTAACTGCTACTCTCTCATGAATACATTTAACCTTTTGATTATTGCAGAATATCTSCAATTATGTGGTGCAATGGAAGATACTCAGTATTTGGTCAGTTAAATTCAGAAATTATGATTGGCTTTGTAATGCATGAAATAATTTAATAGTAATAATATGCACTTGGCTGATCACAGATCCCTTTTTCTATCTCTTAGGTTGTCTATTTGAGRGAGGATGAAGGTAGATAGAAACAAAGTTGAATTATGAGATTGTCTGCTGTAAATGAGGGAGAAAAAAGAGTGCATTCAATTTAAGTAAGAGAACTAGCCTATGGCTAAAATGGAGTTGGATCTCAGTATATTTCATTAATCTCATTAAAAATTTTTTCCATTAAAAGCATATCCTGAACAAACTTTTCTATCATGATGCTGCTTTTCCAGAAACCTGTAACTGTGAATAAACATTTTTTTTKGTATGCTTGTTTCATGTGCTCTATCTATTAAATATAGGATTGAAACTAGTCATCATTAGGAGAATATTCCCTTTTATTCTAGACTTCCTTACTTTGCTGATTTGTAATTGAATTTTCCATCCACAGGGAGTCAAGAYTTCAGCAAGGTAAACTATCTTCTGAATTTGAATTTTGAAAGGCTTAACAGTTGCTCTCTAATGAAGGAGGGTGCTTCTGTGAAGCAGCAGGACCATGTGTAGTGGAAAATATTCAATCTCATAGTGGAAAGAACAGCCAAAATACATCAAGAAGAGGTATCTGTTCTTAAGGGAAAGTTCATGAATATGTTATCTCAYTGAGAAAATTCTGCATTATTGCTACTTTAAATGCTTCTGAAAAGGAAAATGGGAATCAAAGTCAAGGAGACTATATTCATCATTGTTCAGAGTGATGGCAAAACAAGAACTTAAACCTTGCCGAAGTTCAATAATTGTGGTTGGAATGCAGTTTGCCTGTTACTGATTTCACTTGAGACTCAAACTTCTAAATAACTAACAGGGATTGCTCAGAATTAATTGCTATTACTGTTTTGCTRTGAGATTGTTTAAAAGAATTTGCATCCTTTTCCATTTACAGTATCTGAAATATTGCATTGAGCTGACTGTTACAAAATGCCTCAACTCAGAGGGATTTTTACCTTTTCTCTGAAAACACAGCTAGATGTGTGGCACTTCAAATTCTAAGATTAAAAATGGCATAGCTCCTATATGTTTGATGTTAGGTTTTCTTTGGGGAGATAAAGAGACAAATAGTTCAACAACTTTTGAAAAAGAGAACTTTTTGTGTGTGCATCTCAGTTCTTGTTAAAAAGAATTCCCCAAGAGATACAGGCTGTACTCAGGATATTCATGTCTTTTCAGAAAGACATTTCTTGTGTGATATTGTGTAATGGAAAACTTAGAAACTTGGAAGACTGATAGCCTTGTTTGATTTGATGATCTAACTATGCTTTCTGATGGAGTGAGAAACATAGTATTTGGCTGGAAAAGRCAAAATGGATGAAGTTGGAATGGATGAAGTCTGTTGTGAACAGTGTTCTTGTACATGTTCTGTCACTGAAAGAGAAGTGGGTTACTCATTTAAAACTTATTTGAAAAATTGGTTTGCTTCTGCAGCAGTTATTTTTTATCTAATATTTTCATGGCTGATTTACTATGTAAAGTGGTAAATCTGCCCTCTCAATGAGTGCCGAGCCCAGGAATAAGCTGCTGCAAATAGGATTTTGTCCGGCAGGTGGCATGAAGACCCAGCGTGTACCTACACATGGAATGTGGCCATTCCTTCATGTGTAATTGTGTTGGCAAGGTACCTGTGCTTTCATGTGAAAAAGTAGTTTATTTTCAAGAACCTTAAAATGCAATTAACAGTATCAATAATACTTTCTTTTATTAAGAAACAGCAGCAGTTTAGCCCTGCTTTCCCTAAGTATAATAAATTGTTGCACCTRTCTGCTAACCTGAGGTTTGTCACTTGAGTAGGTTTATCAGCTCCAGAAGAAAAGAATTAAAATTTTGCTAACTGAGGAATCTTGAATTTTCCCYGCTTGTGATCTGTATTCTAGTGATATAGAGCGAGGATAATGAACTCTTAATGCATTGGTGAACTGGGTAGTAAGAGTGCATCTTGGATACACAGCAGGCCAACCTGGCGTATCTGAATGTGTGTTTCTGTTGTGTAGTATTGGGGAACACAAATTCAATGGCACTCTGTCAATCCATGCCGTGATTATTGCCCARATAGAACAGAAGGTATGTAAGTGGAGTAGTGCACTCTTCTCTGGGTGTGTGGGTAGGATTGTAATATTGAAGGAGGATGGAGGAAAAAACTGGTGAGAACTCACGGTTTAATTGTCAGGCTGGCAGTGCCTTCTCCAGGGCTGTAGCTGGGGGTTCAGAGGAAGCAGTGCCTTGAAAACCTTTGGCTGGTGGAGCGTGTCTATTCTCTTCTCCTGAGGAGTGGAAGCTATTGTGTTGCACCCTGAAAGGGGGCTGTTGATTTCACACAGAGCATTTATTCCATACTTTTTCTTAGAAGGGGCATTAGGCAAATGTACATAGGATCATAAATAGCTATGTAGATGAAATACTGTAACCTTTCCACTTGGAATAATATTATATATATTGCTCCTAGTGTCTGAAATTATATGTGAATTACTGTGCCTTAGTAGTTAATGATTACGTTGTGGGTGTTACTTGATTCTGTTAAATTCATTAGTTTCTCAGAATTTCAATGTATGTTAATAATTACTAATAAATTTGCTTTATTAATCTCAATTTTAGACAAGGCAACTTTAGCTCCTAATACTCTAAAATATGAGAACTGTTCCATATTTCTTAATGTAATGTGCAAGTTCATATGATATCACTGGATAGCTTCTATGGGTAAATGAGACCTTGGAAAATAAATAATGAAAACCAAGTGGTGTATTTTCATTGCCCCATTCAAGTAGTTTGTGATAAAGCTGGCCTATACTCCCTCTCTGCTGAATATCTTAAATACGCTTTTCTGTTAGTACTGAAAACATTCTKTTAGCACTGAAAACATCCTTGTTGCATGGGGACATTGTTGTGAAATATATTGCAGTGCTACATTTCTGTCTGCCAGTCTGGAYGTACTAAAAAGTTAAAAAGGTATTCACTGCTTCAGGTGGATTACAGAATTCCTTATCTCGGTGACAGTGTTAAGTGTTAGTCTGRCAATTTTTGCTGCTAATTTTGATGAAACATCTCTCTTCCAATGATATMGTCAATTTCAGTGACAATTCACAGATAACAAAGCTTCCTAAACTTGAAGGAACGAGAGGCAGATGGGTGGTGTTTCCATAAGCTTTTTTTTTYCTTAAAAATTATTAAAAGTATTGCATTAGAGAAAACTCTTGGCTAGTGTAACAGTATACAGTGATACTATAAGTTTTTGACATATAAGATGGCTAGATGTTGATCTGTATAGAATTTTTTTAAGAAAATCTTCATTTTGATTCACTTCCAGAATGACTTTTCAAATTGGTAGAAGAAATACATGCTYATCTTTCATCTCCCAGCACCATACRTGGCTTTTGCTTTCATGCTTCTATGACATTGCCTGATGATGATCTGGTATCCACTAAGATTCTAATGAAATATCTTTTGCCCATAGAATTGTTGAGTGACAGTATGGATGGTTTGGTGTGGATATATATGTATGGGACAGTTGAAAACTTCAGGGTGATACAGTTCTCAGAGAATTTTTTTTGTGTAAAAAATGTATTATGTCCACATAAGGTTTTGAAATTCAGTGTAATATATTAGGGGCAAATACTTTTAGGAACTGAAACGTTTTCAGAATGCTACAGAGCAKGAATGTTATCTATATTAGAATTTCTTGATCTTATGCAGAGTATGATTGTTGTGGTGTAGAACATAAGGGTGGCTCAGTTTCTCTTATGATCATTCAGAAAAATAACCTTGAGCTCCTCTGTGGTATTGTAATGTCTTCCATTGTTAGTTTATTCTTTAAACTATTACAGAAGCACAGAATAACCTGATTGGGAAGGGACACACAAGGACCATTGAGTTTAACTCCTGCTCCTGTGCAGGGCACCCCAAGAGTCACACCATGGGCCTGAGAGCATTGTCCAAACACTTCTTGAGCTCTGTCAGCTGGTTCTGCTGTGACCAGTTCCCCAGGGAGCCTGTTCCAGTGCCCAGCCACCTTCTGGATGAAGAATCTTTTTTTCTAATATATGAGTTAAACCTCTCTTGACTCACCTTTGCCTTTTCCTTAGGTTCTGTCACTGGTCATGAGAGTGAAGAGATCAGTGCCTGACCTTAAGTTTGCCCTTGGGAGGRAGTTGTAGACTCTCCCCTCAGTCTCCTCTTCCCCAGACTGAACAGACCAAGTGACCTCAGCCACTCTTGGTATGGGCCTTCCTCTCAAGGCYCTTCWYCATCCTCATGCCCTCCACTCTCTTATCCTGTCCKTCTACTGTGGCACCCAAAACTGTCCCCAGCACCTGAGGTGAGGCCACCCYAGCCCAGAGCAGAGYGGGACAATCCCCTCCCTTGCCCGGCTGCTGATCCTGTGCCTGATCCCCCCAGGACACGGGTGRCCCTCCTGGCTGCCAGGGCACTGCTGATTCATGTCCAACTTGCCATCAGGCAGGACCCCCTGGTCTTTTACTGTGGGGTTGCTCTCCATTCAAAACCACAAAAGCAGTGTTTTCAGGAGTTTGTTTCAAAGCCATTACAACTACGATATCTATGGGGACACACTCTGTATTTTCTAATTGTTTTMTCTTCTCTATGTTCTCTTCTAATGTTCTTAGAGAAAGGCTGCGTAGGAATTAATATTACACACTTCCAGGTATCTATAGTTATAGTTTGTCCACTTACCTTGACTTCTGAAATTATGGCAGTTGAAATATTTTAATTTCTCTAAATTAAGTTAGTTGAATAGCTTATCAGTGGACAAAAATACAATGAAAAGCTCCCTTTTTAGCAATGCTGGGAAAAAAGTTCCTATTACTTTGGATTGCAAGTTACCAGAATATAAGGCAWTTATTTCATTGCTTGTTATCTGTTCTATGCATATGAATTTTCAAATTTAGGAAGAAAATCAGTATTTTTAAAACTCAGTGATGGTGCTTGGATGCCACAGAATATTTAAGGTGTACGAAATAGCCCTGACAGATTTAGGGGCAGAGTACGAATGAGTCTTTTCATGGTGCATAATTAATATAATTTATCATATGCTACCACCATGTGTAGTATGAGAATGGCAGCCACACATGGGATATGCGTATGCATAAAATTAAATTTAAATTTAATCTGCATTGTAAAACTCTAGTTACATATTCATATATATTTTTGCATGCTTAGGTTTTATCTGCTTGATTGGCTGATTTCAGTAATTACAGTGATTTATAAATTTTCTTGGTTTTGTCAATATTATTTTCTAAGTAAAGCTGTATGATTAATGCGAAAACATGACAGTTGAATGAGGATAAAAACTTCCTAAATTTGTGTAATTGTCCTAAAAACTGTCTTCTACCATGTCTCTTTGCAGCTTTAAACAAACATGGACTTAGGGGTATGTATCTAAATTAATTCTGCAACATCCTTCACATTTAATCAGGTCAAATGCTTAATTTATAGGGGAGAAAAAATTCTGGCAAAATTTGAGGTTGACTACTTTCTGTCTTAAAAGAATTTGTCTTCCCTGGTGAGGGGGAGGAAAAAGAAGTTTCTTTTATATATACTGTACACATGTTTTTATTTGTGGTGCATGTACAGCTGAACTGTGCCTTTCTGCTAGAAGTGATGTGAAGGAATCTGTGAGGGATTTTGCTGTATTTCATATATATAAGTGTAAGGATAGTTATATTAAAATGCTTCAAAGAGCATGTTTATACTTAATGATTTTCCTTCTAAAACACAACATGTTCTGTACCACGATCTTACCTGCCATGGTTTWGATAGTGAATATACTGAAATAATAATCAGAAAAATAGTGTAAGCCTCCAGAAAAAAACTAGTAGGCTTTATGCATTTTTAAACACGTAGATGCACCTTTGGCAATATCTAAGGAGATTCATAAATTGTGAGAAAATTCAGTGGATGCTTTCCTTGTTACATGGAAACCTCTGCCTTTCAGTTCCTTCTAATACACCTTGACAAAATGCAGCACAGGCCTAGGAAAATGCCACTTCTAGATGTGACAGKGAATGCCTTTCTCACTCAAAGATTCATACTTTTCTACTTGGGATTTATCTCACCTTCCACTGGAAGGCAGTCTTATTTTTGTTTCATTTTTGTGCCTTCCAGTATGACTTAGGTAGCTGTACCAATGATCTTTAGCATATTGCAAAACAAAGTAATACTTATACTCTGCCTATAGGTAGTTTGTTTCTTCATGCATGTACATCTGTGCTTTGTCTGCTTCTAATCTTTTCTGTAAATTCTCCTCCTATGAAATTATTGCTTCTGTGATACTTGAGGTGTTTTGTTAGGTTGTGGATTTTTTGCATCTGTACCTGTCAGTGGCACGTTACTCGACAGCGTGACTTTCTTGTGCTGTTGTTCCARTAATGACGCCTGAGTTGGATGGCAGAGGGTACTTTTAATTAATAGATATATTCTATACATGTGTACAGTTATGTATAGTTAGATAGGCTGTAATGATGGTTAGACCAAAGCTAACTACACCTCAGTATTACTTAYTTTTAAAGGAACTGATAAACTGAATGTTGTGAGACTTTGTATTTCAGTGATTAAAATAAAACTTGTGCAAATACATATTTAGATTGTGTATAAAAAAGCAAACAACCTTGCAGCTGAAACCTGCAGTGTTTCAGAGAGACAAATGAGAAGGTTTTGCCTCTCACGTTTGAAACTTGACAGTCTTTGGCTAATTAATTTTTGTCACTCTCGCTGGACGCATAACAGCAGCATTTAAATTGTCATTCATTTGCCTGTGTTGTTTTTGGAAACAAAAACACAAAAGAGATAGGATGTGAGGACACATGGATGTGAGTGATTGGGATAAAGTTTTAAAGTGTTATCAAGGAAGAAAGAAGATAGCATTTTGAAATGGAAAAGAGAAAACAGGATTATTGGGAGGAACCCATAGGAGATAATGTAATATTTTTTTCCTTTGTTTCAAGGAGGTGAGAGATCTAGTCACTTTTAGTTTGATTTTGTAAAGCAAAAGAGTGTTCTCTAGGATCAGCATGCTGCTTGAAGAGATGTTATACTTGAAAAATTAATTCAGGGGAGTTGAGTGGCGTTTGTTGCAGAGGAAGTCAGGATGGTTGCAACACCCCCCTCTGGCCTACAAATTTGTAAATCTATCAGTGTGTTTGATTTTTCTTGTCTCCCTCTTGTGGAACTGGAGTTTTGATCAGTATGAGCATCTTCTTTCTTAACTAAAATACAGCTCTAGTCCTGTAACGGAAGTCTGTGATGGCTGTTTTGAGTCATTGACCCAATGTGATGGATGCATTTGATGCTGGAGACACAGAGGGACACGGAAGGGGAAACGTGTTCAGTTAATGTCAAATAAAAATTGACTGTTTTTTGACTAATACAGTTGAAAGTATCAGAGAAATGTAGCATAAGTGGGAGGGCTAAAATTATTTTTTTTTTATAATTGTAACAAGTGTAAAACAACAACGCTAAGACATTTTAGACATACGAAGAAGAGTTGAGAGTTGGGGACAGGGAACAGAGCAGCCTTTTCTTTCTCTGTTCTTGAGATAAGCTGTTACTGCTCAGCGTTATCCTTTCAGCAATCCTTCATTTTTTTTTGTTCTAAATGCCTTTGCTCCTGGCAGATTTTATTACTGTGGAATGTACATGGACTACTTCTCAAAATGATGCAATCTGACAGGAAATCAATATTTCTTTTTCATACTAGATTTAAGGGTGTGATTGTCGTAGTCCTCATCTTAGACTGTTAATGGGTGAATATCTAATAGTATGGTGACAGCTTTTGTGGAGGGGAAGAAAAAAATCAATGATTTGTTTAACCAGAAACTCGGCAGATATGAAGGCTCCACTACCGTTTTGCTCCTTAGAACCTGTGCTTTCAGACGTAACCTTTTAGGAGCTAGCATTTTTTTGACGGAGACGGGTTTACCTTGCGCCAGTCGGGTCAGCTGAGCTGATGAGAGGCCCTCGGGCGACAAGCCCAAGGTCACAGCCGGACCTGCTGGCCGGGGTTCTCGCACCCCTGAGGCAATCCGTGCTCTCTCCGCGGCTTCTCCGCAGCCTCGCATGGGAACCCCGTGGGGCGCGGCGCCCTTACAGCAGCACCGCAGTTGCATTCTGCAAGTAGAGAGAACTCGTGTGGCGGCTGTGGTGGCCGCTGGCCCGGCGGGCTCAGGGCTCGGGGCGCTGCGGGAGCGGCCGCCGGACTGCGCCCCGAAGTTGCCGGGCGCGCACCTCGCGCGGTCACGTGCGGCGGCGGCGCCAATCGGCGCGGGCGTGATGTCAGCGCTCGGCAGCTGCGGGGATGCGGAGCGGGGTCCGGGCGGTCCGGCATGGCCAGGCGGCGCCGCGCGGCGTGAGGGCGGCGGAGCGCGGGCATGGACGAGCCGGGCATCCTGCGGAGGCGCGGGCTGCAGGTAGGGGCGGGGCGGGGCGCGGCGCTCGCCGGGCGGCCCGCGCTCCGCAGTTGGGAAGTTGCCCTCCTCACCTGCGGCGGGGCGCGGCGGCGGCGGGCGCGGCGGCGGCGGCGGCGGCGGGGATCGTCCGTGGAGCCGGTGGTGCAGCCCGTGCCCGGGCGCTGCCCGCGGAGCCGCGAGGCGGGAGCGGCGGTCGCGGTGCGATTCTCCCGCCAGCCGCCCTCCGGGCCGGGCGGAGGACGGGCATTGCCGGGGGGGTGAAAGTTTGGCCGGCGCTCGGAGCTCCGGGCGGCTGCGGCGCACTTTGTTGAACGGCGGAGCGGGCGCGTCTTCCTTTAGCGGGCGGCTTTGCGCTGACTTTTCCGCTGGCGTCCCTAAACTCTAGAAAACGCCGTATCCCGAATGGAGTGAGGGTTATGGCACAGTGTTGGTACCGTATGTTGTTTGAACTCAAGGTTCGAGCCGTATACTCTCTTAGGATAATGCCTAAACCGCTCAAGTAATTAAATACGTAAATATTTACGTATGTATATATTTTGGCGGAGAGTGTATTAATAAAGAACATACGACTATAACCGAATACAGCGTGTAGTTACTTTTTTATTATTTCACCAAAATGGAGCACCATCTCAAACTACATCATTACGGCCCATTGTTCAGAAAGCCCCTTTGCTCAAGTAGCTCTCAGCAATGAATGTACTTCCTTTCTTTTGTTTTCCTCCACATCTGCAATTTCAATGGGAGGAGGGTGAAAAGGAAAGCCTCCATACATTTGGGATCGTTATTCTTAAGTAATATAAACCCCCATAAAGCGTTTAACATGCCCTGAACTTGTATAGTTCTGAACTTTTTGGGAAGACACCCTTTCTGATCAGTGCTTTCAACTTGGTGCTGATCCAGTGTGACAGTTTCTGTTAGGCTGGTGAACACAAGTAGAATCGGTAGCAGATGTTGTTATGTAGCATACAGAAGTTCTCTTAGGCCTGTTAAGGAATCCACTAGCTTTTCTTTAACTTTTTGTGTGATAATATTTGCATGTGGAAAGTGAGTAACTTTCATAAAAAGATGTTGATATTTTAGTCAGTCCTTAAATCCTAAATATTTTCTATTAATTGGTTGTCAAGTAGGAAGGAGAATCTCTGCTGCTGGTTGAGACTGCGGATGACAGCTTTTAAGTGGTATACAAATTGCAAGAGGTAGATCATCGTAGCATAACCGGATTTCCTTCTCTTAAACCTGCTCTAATCCATTTAGTAGTGTAAACCGGATTTCTGCCTTTTGACAAGGATTGAACAGCAGTCTGGTCTGATTAAGGGATAACTTAAACCTCTGCATGAGAGAARTCTGTTGAGTTCTGCAGATGTTTTTATTTTATTGTCCGTAATTTTAATGAAACAATTATGAATGAATACCAAAAATATTTCACAGAACTGTTTAGAGTCACCTAAGAGTATTTAAAACTCTGCAGTGAATAATCCCAGTAGCAGAGAGGCCAGTTCACACTTGCAGTGCATGCAGATTTGGAGATGTGTACTTCATGACTGTCCTTAGAATCTGGTCCTAGAGTGGAAAAAGATGGGCAATGGTCAGAAGTGTTCAAGTCAACATACTACCATTTAGAATAAGATGGGAGGGGGAGAAATCCTGTTTACTCTCAGGTTGTATTCATTAGACCTTTAAAGTGAATCTGTCTTCATATCGTCCTCTCRCTCAACTTATGTTCTTCTGTTGCTTTATTTTTATCTTAGTCTGCTGCCCATACAACTGCCTAGAGATTGGTATGGTGAATTGGTGAGCTGGGAAGCAAGTTTTATGGCAAGGGGTGTAGCTGCTGTTTAAGTTCTGTTAATGAATATTAAGCTGTTTGCTTTGCTCAACTTTTGATTTTATAGTATGTCCCAAAATAGTGACTTGGTTATTTAATAGTTTTAGTATGTTTTTAGCATTAGAAAAACCACCAAACCCTGAATAACTTTCCTATTTTTGTTTTCTGTGGGAGTAATCCATGTATTTTGTCCCTTCTTCTTTTCATGTGTTATTGATAGCGTCTTGTAAAGATTATTGAGTATATTCTGAATGGGATGAATAAAAAGCCCCCAAAAATCAAAAAACAAAATACCCCCCAAAGCCCCACCATCAAAAAAAACCTTGAACCCAAACACCCCTCAACAAAACACTTGTTCCTCCCCCCCCMAAAAAAGAAAAAACAACGGTTCCCCCCMAAAAAACAACAGGGGAAAAGGAAATTATCTGAGTTAAGACTGTTCCAAAATACCTGTGRTCTTCAGTATAAGGTCAGATAACTTTATTTGATTGTCAGTTCTTCTGRTTAGAAGTGGAAATGTTAAAAGCAGGTAAATCTGCTTAAAAGCTGTGTGCTTTCTTAGGCTAAGGTGTGTTTAAATTAAACTGAAGATGTAATGRTAAGTACCATATGTGTAAATTAAAAGCCAAATTGGTGTAACTGCTGGCGTTTTTTTCCTCTTTGTACACAGTTTGCTTTAAAGCTTGATTTACAGGACACACAAACCATTTCCTTTTAGATGGGAACCTGATGTAGTTGTGTTTAATGCCTTGTACCATCGTGCTGTGTTTAAAAAAAGCCAGGAAGCAGCTTGAATTGAATTTCAAAATATAAGCCTTAAGTAAATATGTAGACTTGGCTAAATCTTGTTTTGGCTTGATCTGTAAAAGATTTTTCTGGTGTTCAGGCTTCAGAGACAAACTGAGCCTTTAATTTGTTGCAGCTTGAATACATGCATCTGTTTAATCTTACTACAGCCTCCTTGTGTCCAGTTACTTACATTGTTTATACTCATAGAAAAAGAAAATCYTCTGAATCTGTAGTATATGCTCCTTTTCAGTGAGCAGATTCTGAAGGTTTAATAACAAAGAATACTTTTTTTGGTGAGAAACATCAAGATAAAATTGACCATTTCTTTYAACTTCTCTAAGTTTTTAAAATGTAATTTAGTATGGGTTGAAGTAACACTCTCTTGAAAATGAATTCTGAAAAGGTGAAAACAGCTAATTACTTCTTGCACATTATTAATTACATTCTTAATTGCAGTCTGCTAACAGTCTGGGTTTCTAGTTGTTCATCCAAGGAGTGTACTTCATATTGGCTTCAACCAACGACTCTGAACCCACGTGGTGGTTGGTGGGTAAAGGGGTAGCACGTATTTTCTGAATCTGTAACAAGGGTATGGAATGTGGGAGAAAYCCTCCTGCCAGATGCAGCCAGCGTCAGTCATGCTTCCAGTGCTGATTAAGCTTTCACTTTGWCAGACAGATGCTTTGGGCCTTCGCTTTTCCTTTTGCTAATTTCAGTTCGCTTCTAAGTGGCTGGTAAACAGTGTCTTGTAAATCTTCGGGTAATTACATGAGCTTTTTAATTAGAGTTGCAGAGAAATTGACCAACAGCAGAGGAATCAGTGGCATGAAACCACTCAAATGTCAACGAAAATGCTGTGTTTATTTCTTTTCTTGTCTCCAGGTATATATGTACATTTTTTTTTCAATGCTGGAAAATTTTCGTAGGGAATCTAAGCCTTAAAATCAGGGTGACTGTACTGCATTGTTTGCAGTGATGTGATTATAGCCAACATGGAAAATTCCACTTGAAAATCTAATACATGCATTGATTTCAGGGGAGAAGGGTGTGAGGTAAAAATAATTTAATCACAAAATTCAGACATATGGTTGTAGAAATGGAAGTAGGCAGTGTAAAGGAAAATGYGGTGTAAATGAAGAGTTGCTATTTTTGTGGAATTGAGGAAATCAGTTTATATGAATTCCATATGTTTCTAGAAAAGATGGTAAGGGGCACAGTCACTATGTAGCCGTGACTACTCCTTTCTTCTGTCTTCAGTACAGGAAAATAGTTATCTTTTGTAGACAGACAGGTGTTTTGAAATCTGGTTCATCAGTTGTCCACACCTCTGCAAAAAGTCAAACCTTACAGATTTTTCCAAGTCCTTGCTTATTGGCTCAACTGGAAATGCATTCTGAGAAATCGGAAAGAAAGAATTTCATGGAAAAAAATGGCCTTATTTGCAGCTCCTAAACAGGTGAGATTTCTTTGGAGTAGAAGGTTTAATGAAAATAATTCATTCTCAAATATAGAAAATTGGCATTTGAGGTAAAAGGGTCACCTTGGAAGCTACACTGTACATGATAGGAAAGGAGAGAGGTACACTGTAACCATCCCTTTTCAGGATGCAGTTAATGTTTGGCTGGATAGTCTGCTGAGGAAAGGGATGATAATAGTTGGAGGACATTAGATGGWATTCTGCCTTTGTCTGTTGCAAAGTGGAGAAAAAAAGGACCAAACAGTCAGTCTTACAGATGAGGTTCTGGAAAGTTCTTAATTGTCACCGGTTTGAATAYCGTGTATGTCAGTGCTCTAGAGAGAGAATCTGATCCATTGTTTCTGCTGTATTGCTGTATTGGTGGAAGTGGTTTTACAGTATCAAAGAGGAGTTGTGTATTTCTGAATCAGGTCTGATGTATCCCTCTGCCTCTCGGTGAGTGTGCGGAACAAAACGTTTGTGTAGGGCGTGTAACCAGAGAAGGATTTAAAAAAAATACTTGCAGTTTGCAGTTTCCAGTAGACTCAGATTAATCAGTTAAGAAGCAGACAGGATATAAGTTTTCCGGTGTTGTATGGGAATAGCTGTGTATCCGTGCATTGCATTCATCCCCTGCTTGGGGCTGTGTCCAGTCCTCACTAGAAGGTGCCGTGCTTGCRAACTGAACTTCTATACATTTACTGAAATCTCAAAAAATTTAAAATAATTGAAGTCCTCAGAACTACTTAAATTGTCACACTTGCTCTTTCATTTTTATGAGGTTTTTTTTATAAGCAACATTCATGCAAAATGTAAAAAAAAACCCTCCAAATTTTGTGTAATCTTGATCAGTTTGGATAATCTTGATCAGTTACTGAGTTTTTATTTTTTTTTTCTGGATAGAGCCATATGTATTTTTGAGTCATTCTGTACGTTATTATAGAAAACAGGGCATTTTAAGTAAAGAGTTAGAATAGATGTTTTCTTGGTTTAGATAATGATAGGCAGTGATAGCTGCCTTTAGAAAGCAAAGGACCAGCCTTCTGAGGGAAGAGACACTGAGATAAAGAACATTTTTCCTCTCCTTAGCTGTCACTTGTGCAGGCCTAATAGAGTGTACAATCTCTTGATCAGTTAATTCACCTCTATTTTCCAGACATTCATGCATTGTTACATGTTTGTCAGRTCCTCTAAAATGCTTTGTGTCAGACGTATTTTGCTATTATTTGAGCTGTGAAAGCTTTTCTGAAAGGGTCAATATTTTTCCCTCTGTCTTTGCTTTTCTAGATGTTGTGGAGACTATTTCAGGTTCCAAAGTTAAAAAAAAAAAAGACAAAAAGGAAAGAGACCCATGCTGCATTTAGAGCTAAAAAATATTTGGCATCGGGTCAAACTTGGTGTCTGTAGCCCATATCATACTTCTTACTAATGCCTCCTGATAATTACAGCAACATTTCTTGATAATGTTTACAATATGTCACAAAGCTGACCGACTGTTTTATATTAGGTTTGGAAGGCAAAACATAAACTTACTGTTTCTTTGTGTCAAATCCTTTGGTGACCTCAGTGGCAGAATCTGTAATGATTTGAACTAATCTCAGTTGTTTCTAAGGGTCATAAAATAAAGCAGCTTTGGCATCCTCTGTGTACTCGTTAGCTCCTGTTTCTGAGTCACTTGGCTTATCGCCAAAATCTACTTGTGTGGGTTTTTTTTATTTATTTTTTCTTTGCCTGTTTTGTTGGTAACAGTAGGGATAATAGCTGTGTGAAGGACAGTAACTTATTGAAACAGGTTTTTTTTTTGAAGTTCTATGAAATGTCCTTGGTTTGACAGATGGTTTTACTTGCTTTGTCACAACTAATAAAACTAGTAATTGTCCATATTTCTTTTCAAAATTKTTTGTAGGATGCTTTCTTTGAGTTCGATTCAGTTTGGCTGCTTCATGTGTCATATTTCACATAATGATTTTATATTTGTTTTCACCAACTGATACACTACATTTCCTTTAAAAGTCAGAAGTAGTACATTTGTTAAGTTAGTGGTTTTCTCAAAATTGCCCACAGGCAGTTGAGATGCTATTAATTCATTCTCCTATTAGATAGGAACAATACTTTTTTTTTGCTGGTAACAGTATTAGTTATTCATTTGAACATTAAAATTACATARAAAACCATAAGTTACTGTTACAATCTCAAAGCAGAACTTTCAATACTGCAATTTCATAATTGTTTTCGATCTTGTTTTCTTGGCTTTACTTTTTCCCCCCTATGCATGTATCACTGACTTCTGGCAACCCTAACCCTATTCTCTGTAGGATCCTTTCTTCATCCAGCGTAAATCAGAATCATTGTTTCCTGTCAGCAACACATGCATTCTGTAATCTTATTTGATTACTTTCTCAGTTTCTGTCATGTGTTCTTCTTGGATTCCCTATGTCTCTTCATTCAAGTCCCCTGTGATTTTCGGTCTAACGTTCAGTGCTTCTCAGTGGCATACAACAACTGGGATCAGAGACTGAAAGGATACTTGCACTCAGTGTCTGTGCCCTTGAGAAAAAACAAGCTCCTCAGAGCAGCTAAACTCCAGCTTTTTACAGTGCATGTTTTGTTCGGAGTACTTTTTCCTTTGTTTTGTACATATACTTAGCTTAGTTTCATAGGGATATTAAGTAAAATGTGTCTATATCATCTGGTTATCCTCCCCAACCAAGAGGCTGTTTCAAAACAATGGAACATTGATAACTATTAAGAAATGGATGATTTTTTAAGCTTTACTCTCGGAAATAGGAGATCCAGTTCAGCAACACTACATCAAAAATTCCATCCTTGTGTAGGTGCATCCTTGTGTAAAAGAAAATGTTGCAAGTCATCAAATTAGAAAATAATGTTTTAGTGATCACACTTACGGTGTAATCAAACTGATAGATGGCCCCTAGTTAAAAGATTGGCTTGTGGTAACTGGTAGTTCCTGTTATGAAACAGTATATGTATTTCTGAAATTCGCTTTTAGCTTTCCAAAATTTTGGAAATTGTTTAGAACATCCACCCGGCAGAACTGACTGAAGTGCATGGATATTATTTGTGGAGATAATGTATGTTACAATTCTTCTGATAGTATTTTAGCCCTAGAAAGCTGCAAATTGAAGTTGTATGTGTTTTTGCATGTGTTTTGTGTCTTTGAATATTCTTGGTGTGCTCTGCAGATAAATGATGCTGTATCAAATACRGAAACATAGCTGAAGAAGTTTTTCAGCTATTGTAGACGCCTCTCCTGTCATGGTGTAACTTTATATGTGAAAAGTAAGCAAGATGTACTAAAAAGTGTATGGAAGTGTGTGCTTGCTTTAACATCTGTTTTGAGTTCTTTTGATGTGAAAAGGTTTTTCTAAGTATTTTACCATTTTGCTTTAAATTATGCCACTAGAAGGATACCATTTCAGTTGCTCTAAAAAGCCTGGCTGTACACAAGTTGTGCAGATACCTTAGGGGAATTTAGAAATAAGAATTTGTGTGCAGAAGAACCTGGAAGTATTCCCCAAACTCTTACGTTTTCTGAATACAACACTCATGAGCGCAGCTGGAAAATTTAGGTTATGAGTGGAAAATTGATTTTAGGACTTCAGTGCCCCTTGTGAAYGCCACTTTCTAGTTTAAAATTACTTCACACTTTTTGAGGTTTTAGTAAATATCGAGAAGTGCAATAAAGGAAGGAATAATATAAATGAAAAATTGGAARGAGCAGATGTTTATGATGAGGGTAAGAGCTGCGTTTCATGTTACTCTAATTCTCTATCCATGTGATGTTYTCTTTCAGCTCTTTAAGACAGTGCWTTTGTGTTTTAACATGAAAGATTATCAGAATTTATTTGGTGTAAGCAAAGTAGTGATCATGTATGGTATATTATTAGACTGACAAAGATAAATAGAAGTTTTTAACATTGTCATTAATARCAATTTCATATTTTATCACTTTTGCCATGAATATTTGCTCCTGTCAGGAAGCAAGAGTTCAAAATTGTTCTCAGGACAGGATGGCCAAAATCTAAAATTTTCTTGGGTTGGTTGGCAGCAGAGAAAATCTGAAGTAGAGCATATCATGTTTATCACAAATTTATGTGTATGAGTAGTTGGCTGTTACTGTGTTTACATATTTTGCCTTGTGGTAAGAGATTTAATCCTTAACAAATTTATGTGTATGAGGTAGCTGCAAAGACCTCATTGTATTTTTCCCTGATATTTTGAGGAGTCCTGTGCCTGCTAAAGTGGAGCGGCATCTTGACTGACTGTTAAGTTGCTTCAGTTTAATTTTTCAAATAGTAGTTTTCTTTCTTGTCCATTGTCTTAGGACCCTGCATAGATATACCCCTCCTATTTCAGCATAGATTTATTTTCASAAGTCATAGACGTTGGTTTTATGTTGCATGCAACTTGCCTTAGCAGTGACACTAACTTTGTTTTTCTCCTTTTTGTCTTCTGCCTTTATTACATTCTCCTTATGACCACAGCAAGATGCTAGTCTTTCCTGATTAAGACTGCAGCTGAGGACTTACATATTTTTGAGCATTTGGGACAAGACTTTGAAAGAACTGATTTTGTTGTTTAATTTTCTGTGGTATTCAGTGGTGGCTTCTGTGGTGTTAGAATAGAATCATGGAAAAAAACCACCTTCTTTGTGCATGCATTTTGTTTCCTTCACTTCTGTTCCTGTGTATTTGTGTATGCTTAGGGCTGATGTCTTTTAATGATTTCTCTAGCACCTTATGYCCCTTCCATTATTTTAACAATAAGAATGGAGCCTTTCAGTTAGTTTTTTAGCACTGCTGTAAACAGCAGTGTATGCGTTTTGACTGCCTGTTTCACCCTAAAGACTCCTTCAATTATTTCAATATTTCTTTCTGACATGGAGTCTACCTGACAAATCAATACTAACCTCTTCTGATGCTGAATCCCGKAATGCTGGTCTGGCTTATAAGTATGTGAAGTATGTTTTCCTGTCTTCAGGCTCTCAGGAGAAGATTCAGTCACTTTTAAATGGATGAGTTTCTGCAACGGAGCTATTCTAGAAAAAAGATCTTACTTAAAGCACCTATTTTTCATGTGTCTTCTTCCTAGTACCACTGAGAAAATGCAGTAATCAATGAGGATCCTGTCAGAAATTAGTTCTTGCCCTTTTCTCCTTGAAAATGGTCCAGTGTTTTTTGTTCAAATGCTGTAATGATTGTCTGCATAGAACCGGATGTGGTTAGGGAGCAGAGGGTAGTGCCGTCARTGAGAGTGCTAATGGAAGAGTGTCTGGCCCACTGATGTGTTTGACTGCCAAGCAATTTTAGCAAACATGTGAGTTACATATTTTTGTTTCTCAAAATTTAGCATCTATAGCTGTGCTGCAAGAAAGGGATGCAAGAAGTCACCTGAGATGAATTTTTCCTTTGCTAGTACATTCTGTTGCTGAATAGCTTAACTGATGCAAGATGCAGTCCTGGCCTTTGGTTTGTGTTCTGTTTGGGAGATACTTTCAAGGGTTTGTTTTCTTACTGTTCAAAATTGAAGCTACACATGTGCATTGCTTTTTACTGATGTGATTTCTTGCCTTGGCTGTCACCATAATGTGACATTGTTTGTCAAATAACTGACAACACATGACTTTTTTTTTTTTTAATTCCACAAGTATGTAGAAATCTTTCTTGCTTAACTGTGCTTTGCTGTGATRTGCCTCTGAAGCAGAGAAAGCTTTCTTGATCAGCCTATAGTGCTTGGCTCAGAGCCTAGTTAAGTATTACACTGAAAGTCTAAATTTGGGGTAGTGTGGATCAGYAAGAAATGAACATCTTACTAGTTAAAAACCAGGCCGAACCAGCACACCCCTCCCCCYGATAAATCCCAAAACATTTCACACTTGCTTAAATCTAAAGCTGAGAGGGAGGAACTGTGYGTGTTACAATTTATAACTTGGTCCTGCCTCCACACTTGGCACACTGAATTGCCTATGGTCTGTTGCTCTGTTTTACAAAAATAAGTAATTTGAATTCAGCATACTTAAAAGTCATGGAGACTACGATGCAACGATATTCTACATAGTTTGTTACCTCTTGCATCAGCACAAGGGCTTGCATACATTTTTGGCTTACACTATGTTGTCCGAAAGRTAACTTCCAAGCTTCCAAACCTCTGCTGGAATTATGTCTGTCTAAATTGATCCTCATAGTTTTGTCATCAGTCTGTTGCATTATTTGCATGTCACCTTCAGTTATTCCATTTTGGCACACTGTATATCCTTTACGTGTTAGTGAGTTTTCAGTATTTTGACATACAGGCGGAGTATGTTTTTCTATCTAGTCTTGAATATTTRTGGGAACAGGATGTTCCTCCCTCCCTCTCTGCACCTTCGTGCTACCTCTGTCTCTTATGAAGTATCAAATTGTTTTAATCAGTTAAATTAAGCTTTATGAGAAAAAGCTTCCCAATGCCTATAAAGACTACTTTTTTTTCCTTTTTCTTAATTATGGAAATCTTATTAACCAATGTGCACCTGTTGCATGGAAAATTTGAAATTGATTTACCTTTTGAATCTCCCAAGATCTATTGCTTTTTCCTTCTTCCTAGTGTCATATTACTGTTGAAACAGGAGTAGCATTTCATTATCTCTTTGATAAGTTGAGACACAGAGAAATTTATGTGTACAAGATTGCAGGGCTACTGGTGACCTTGAATTTACTGATTGTGTCTTGTTACCATGAACTCATAACCTTATAACAGATAGAATGTAATAGAATAAAACAGAGATGTCAAAGTTTTATCTTCTAATACTTAGTTCAAGGACTAAGTATGAAATGTTCATAATATCTGGGCAGACCCTGTGTAATCACCAGTAGCTTTTACCAAGCAGGTATCTGATGGAGATGGCCTTGGTGTTGTTCACAGATCTGTTCATGCCAGGAAGTTGTGCACAAGAAGAAATGTTAATGCCAATGTAGCATGCTGACTTTCTGAAGGGTGTCATATTATTAATAAAAACATAACTGGGTAATATGGTGAATTAGTGTTGCAATTATGCTACTGTAGGTTTTAGTAAAGTGAAATGACTTGATTCTGAAGCRATCCTACAATATTTACTGTTTCCTTTGGTACATCCTAAAAGTATTGAGCTATCAGAGGTTGAATGACATTCTTTGTTGGTGGTATCTTGGTCCCTTTGAGGCAAGAAAGAAAGAGAGAAATCAGACCAAACACATCACATTCTARTATATCATTTTTGTTTCTAATTTTCTTATTTGCTTTGTCCTTCTTTTTGTGCTTTTGCTGTACTGTCACAGCTGTATTTACGTAGCCCTCCTAAACAGATGAATGGTAGCAGAATAGCATTTTAACTTAGTTTTACATTGCAGTCAAAACAAAGGAAAAAGGAATCTTCAGAGCATTTAAAAATACTGCAGTGTAGTGGTTCAGTAATTGAATAGAACAGCTGCATCTAGTGTGAGACATTATGAAGCAGGAGGTAGATTGCCATATGTGAAGAGAAGTAACGAAAAGTTGAGATACCAGCTTAGCTGTGACAGGAGACCTTGGCCGTAAGCTWTGCGTGGAGCTTTTTCTGAACTCAAATGCCAGGATGCTCAGGCTGAGGGATGTGGCAGGGACATGAGTCACAGAAGCACAGATGTATCTTGACATAGCCCAGGGCTGGTTTTGGGGGAGGAAGCACGTTTAGAAAAATCATGGTCTGAAGATGTTTGAGGAGGTATTCTTCAGCATGACACTTATTAATGTAAAAACACTGAAATAAGCTTGTCAGCATTAGGATTTGTCCAACATGATGTGGATGGAGTTGTTGCTGTGCATTACTTTTTCTTCAGTGCTAAATGCTGGCAAAGCTGTAAGGGAGCAGCTGTGGTGTTTTTCGGTGAATTCAGCTTCTCTGTGTGGAATTTTTGACACTTGTTTCAGACCTTGGTCTGGCAGCTAGAAAACATGGAGAGGAAAAGAAGAGGTCTGGGGCCACTTCAGTCTGGAGGTAGAAATCTCTTCAGATAAGACCACATGCTTGTGTCACTTGCTATTCTCACTTGCTATTCTCACTTGCTTGTCTCTTGATACTGCCATTTTCGTGAGAACAGCCATTCAGTAAATGGAACGTGCTCTTTATGGAAACTGTTTTTGGTATCAGTATTAAAGGCTGGATTAGCTACCACCTCTGCAGCMAAAACCATCTTTTCTCCTCACAGCTGCTTTCAGGCTTCTGTGACTTCAGAAATAAACTACATAATACGTGCAATACTTGTTGCCTCTGTCTGGGTTGCTTGTTTTTTGTGGGGTGTATGTTTTTGGTTTTATGTGTTGATTTTTTTGCCCCCAAGAGGTGTGTTTCCCACAAGATTATTTCTTGGATTACTCACCTCTTGAGTGAAATAAGTCTCTGTTTCTTTCTGCTCCCATGCCAGTTTTCTGCATGCTAGTTAACTAAAATACCTTACTGTAGAATTATTTAGGATCCTTCAGTTTTTCTTCAGCCATTCTTGTTGAAGTGAATCAKGTTGGCCTTTCCAAGGAGCTAGTTTTCTATTTACTGTAGTTAYTATGTCAGCTTATAATTGCAGCTGACCTGTTCCTCTGTATGCACTTTTCTGGTAATAACTGCAGCCTCCTTGAATGCATAGTCTTTTCAGTGTGTAGATTATTTTGTTTTTCCTTTCTTYCCAAATGAAAGATTGCTGTGTCTCTGTGACATTGACCCTGATTTGTCTGCTGTGATTAGACAGTCCTGTATGGAACAGTAACTACAGCTGACATTGGCAGAGGGTTTCTGTTTTTATCAGCTGAAATGGAATACTAAGAAACATGAGGTTATGATGTAATGCAAAACCTGTATGCATACAGTATAACATCTCTAAAGGCTTCAAATGCTCCACATTGAACTTTCCTGTTRTGAAAGAACCAGCTTCTTTGCTGCTGTTTTTAATCTCTGGTTGATCTCAGTTGAATCTTCACATGTCCTGACGATAGACTATCATCCCTACACATGGGAAAGTATAGCATCAAGTCTTCCCATCTAATTATTTTGGGCTAATAAAGTGAACAGGATTTTGTGCTGGTGTCATTGAAGGCWCAGCTCACATAAACATTTAACAGTCTGAGCACTGAGTCCTTTGTTATAGGAGTAATCACATTGACTTAGGTATATGTTTGTTTCTGAAATGGTATTGGTGCTGTATTGGGATTTTTCTATGTGGTAACTGTGTTTGTCCAGCTCTCAGCTGCTTCTGAAATTCATTCTGAAGGAGAGACAGGAAAGAAAGGAAAATACTTTTTTTCTGTAAAAAAAATAAGGAAAAAGTAAGAAAAGAAGAATTCCAAGCTTCTCAGTTAAGCAAAGGATCCCATGTTAGACTGGTTAATAACCTTAATATGGGAGAAGGTAGGGCCTCTGAAAATCAGCACTTTTACTAGGTGATCTACTTTTGTGCTGATTAAGCTCACCCTTCCATTGTTTCCCAGCTGTGGTAGAAAGGAGGCTCTTTTGAAGCATCCATTGTTAACTGTAGTAAATTTTATGTTAGATTATAGTGGGAAGGGCATTAAGAAATTTTAAGAAGAAATTGTTAAAGGAGGAGTGATAAGGTCATCCTGCCCTTGTCCTTCCTAGTAATGTTAGTCTATTACACCAGTAATTTAATGGAGTGGTACCAAAAGACATTACCATTAGCAGAAAATCTTCTGCAATTGTAACCAAGTGTATATGCAAGTGGTGGATAACTAGTTTTTCTGTAATGCTGCTCCTATTAATTAGAGCTAGTTTGTGCTATTGCTGTTTTGGATTTGGTGAATTACGATGTATAATCCTCCCAATTAAAGGTCTGTAATCGTTGATTATTTCCCCCAGATTTTTTTGAGAAAAGSGCTAGTTCTGTCCGTATGGTGACATGCTAAAAGTAGAAGTCTTTTCATTAAGGAGATGTAAAAACTACTTCTATAAAAATACTTTCTGAAAAACTAATTTTGAGATTTTGCTGAATTGAGTATTACTGTATTTTCATTTAAAGAACCCTGTGAATATCTTTTCAGAAATAGGAATAGGTCTGTCATATATTTGTAAAATATTGTGAGGTTTTTTTCCAAGAAGACTCTTAGGAGATTTGTATATTGCTTCTTAAAGAAAAAAAAAGGAAAAGAAAGWAAGTTAGAAAGAAAAAAAGAGTCTTATACATTTTAATCCTCTGACTCCTGTGATTTGGAGCAGGCTCTTCACCCGTATCTTCTCCCCTTCAGACACATACCTGAAATAGCAGACTGTAGAGTTCATTCTTGATACAGCAATGAGGGGTTTTCCAGTTTGGAAAGTTTGTGGAGAGACTGAGACAGAGTATTTAAAGTATCTTGGGGAAGAAACTAAGTGTAGGTCTTCTGTCTTCTGGCTATTAAGCAGRTAGAGGATTTTGAACCAGTATCTCATATCCTGGAGAAATCTTTTGTTGTGTTGTACGTGTAATGAAGACTATCATGTTTCAGTGGTTTTTTTCAGCTGAATGCTCTTTCAGGTTTTGCTCTCTAAGAGAAAATGTTTCCCTTTTACCTGTGTGAGCCTGCTCTTTCTCAGGAAAGGACATTAATCTCTGTTTGGTAAAAAKCTCTAGAATATAGAGTGATCATTGATGGCATGGGTGGAGAAGTGAATCTTAAAAAAAATAATATTCTATTAGGGGAGATTCTGAAGTTTGTATTAAAATGTAAATCCAGTTGGGTGGGCTCGCTGATGGGTTGGGGTTTTGGTGTGTAACTCCATGAGTTGATACAGAAAAAGTAAGGTAATGTTTATGATTTGGGAAARTGAAATGAATGTTTAATGTGTGTCTGTAGAAGTGAAGTAGTCATGTGTACATGGTATGTGTGTGTATATGTGGATTYATAGGAKACATCATTATTAAATGTGTGTGAATAATACGTATAATAAAAGCCTTGAGAGGCTGCTTTTTGCAAATGCTTCATTTTCTTTCTAATATTTGTACAGTGATATTACTGAAATTGATTTAAAAAAGCTTTTTCAAAGTTAGTGAAAATACAGTCCAGTTAAATACTCTCCCTCTCCCTTTTCTAACATCCTCCATTCCATCCCCTCCATGATCCATTGCCCCCCTTTTCTCTGTTCTTCCTTCCCTTTCTTCATTCACTGTCAGGAAGGGACGCCTCAGAAGAGTCATTTCAGCTCAACACGCCACCGTCAGAGACTAGTGGAACCATCAGCTACAAAAGTGAGTGCCTTTATTGAAGGACCATTTCTAAAATGGAATGTTGTGTCAGCAGAGGACTTACTGCTAAAGAGAAGCTCTTGTATGTGCTTGGTGGGGGATTTAGTTATTTTTACTCATCTGCAAGTGATACAATGGCTGTCGCTAAAGGTGAACTTCAGCACTGAATTGATCCATACTCAAGTGCAGCTGCTGTGCTTTARCTTTAAAGTTGGGGCAAATATTTTTTGTATCTGCAAAGTCTAATAGAAACTGTGTGAACAATTCCACTTTGTTTTTATTAGTTTGTGTGATGTCTTTTTGTAAATGTGTGTGCAATTAATCTGTCTCATTCTTAAATGAAAGGCTTTCGTTGAATTAAAAAAATTGGCAAGGATATGGAAAATGAAACACTGTTATCAAGCATTATGAAGCAATGTTAAGTTTCAGAGTAAAAAAAAAACCAGATTGGCATCTAAAGATGGTATTAGCAGATAGAATGGTAGTACTTGTTAGTTCATAAGCCTGTTTCACCTTTTTAGAAATGTATGCAGAAAACTTGGTAGGTTCRGTGAGGGTGATGGTATTATGGAATTTCTTATGAAATGTACTTTAGTGCATGTTTTAGAACAGCAGTATTCACCTCTGTGTATTTTGTGCTACTTTATTTTTGTGACAGTCCAGTGCAAATGAARCTACCACTGCCTGGAAATCCCATTTTTCACTTTATTTGAGATATTGCAGAATTAACTGCAGTATTTACATACAACTTTTGATACACTTTGAAGCAGGTCTGTGATAGTAGTTCTGGTCTTGAAAAAAGTGCCCTGGTTTTATATTTTCCCTTATATTCTAATTAAGACTCCAAGCACTGTTGTCAGATTGATTCTTTCTGTTGCTATATGTATTCATTCATTAGGTTTTACTTACGTTGACTTTTACTGTTTCTTTCATCATGTAACAACATTATCAATACTAAGATATCCTATTAGGGATCTGGGGAAGGGCATTTTGGGGTTAAAGAAGCAAAAGTAAGCCACACCCACACCCACATCTACATATATATATAAATCATGTATATCAGCTCGTTCTCTTGACAAGCCGCTTTCTGTGTGCATTGCTGTTTACTAGAATCATTCCACGATGTGTTGAGGCAAAGGAAAAATATCTACTGAAGTGCAATTCTGTGGACATGAGTGTGTTAGGTTTTGTTCCCTCTTGCCTAGTTTTCCTGCCTTTTTTTACCATGCCTGAGTGCCCTACTGTGCCTTTGGATGTACTTTATCAAAGGTAGGTATGCTGTCAGAACCTCCATGTGGTAGCTGCAGAGTAACTTCAGTATTTGCTCTTTTGTTTGGGACAGAAGGACCAAAAAGGACCGGGGGGGTTGGGGTTGTACAGGATTGCTACATGGACTGAGAAAGAAGCACATGATTGGTGTTTCTGGGGTCCTCAGCCACTGTCCTTTAGGGCCTCTGCTGCAGGGAGAACATCCTGATGCAATGAGAGCAAGTCAATTGGCAGCTCAGCACTGCTGGATACCAGACCTGCCTCCAGTGGTGGGCTGTTACCACACACCATGCTCCACCTCTCCCCCTGCAATGACTGCCAGAGTTTCAGAATGACCATCTGCTTAGAAAAGACTTCTCAGCACAGAGTAGGGACCTTGCTCTAGTTGAATGTTCTGTTTTGATTAAAATGTGTCTGAAGAGAGAATAGAGGAGAAGAGAGATAAGAGAACAGGGAGGGGAAGAGAGGGGAAAAAGGGAAGAAGAGAAAAGAGAGGAGAGGAGAGGAGAGGAGAGGAGAGGAGAGGAGAGGAGAGGAGAGGAGAGGAGAGGAGCAGAAGGGAAAGAGAAGGGAGAAGGGAAAAGAGAGAAAAGAGAAGAGATGAGAAGGCAAATAGGGAACACTTCTTCAGTGCCAGTGGGAAGAAAGAAGAAAAACTGCATGTTCATATTTCTCTCTGATCTGCAGGTCATCACATAATCTTCTCCCTCACTTTCCAGGCAAGAGACTGGTGAAAATCTGGAACAGTAATCTTCTGAATCCTATTCTTTGGCAACATTTCACTGAGTGGGCAGTACTGACACATGGCAAACCTGTAAGACTAGCAGGCACCTGTACCCATCTGTGCTGACAGTCAYGCTGTCTCTTCCTCTTCTCTGGTACACATTTCTCAGTGAAGAATAGATGCCTTGCTTTGTGTCTTAGGTATATATGATTTTTCTTCTCACCCTCCACCCTTGGTATGTTCTTGAAATCAACTCCTACAGCTGAAAGGACTGTACATCCCTGGTTTGACTGAGGTAATTTGAGGTATTAATTACTGCATGCTTCCTGCTCCTTCCTACGTGCTTTTTTCCTTCTTCAGTGCATGGGTCAAATGCAGGGGCTTATATGACGTGCTTTGGGCTCATGGAATCATAGAATTGTAAAGTTCATCTCAAAGGCCATCAGACCCAGCAGTTAACCCAGCACCATATTCACCATTAAACCATGTCCTGAAGTGCCACATCTACACGTCTTCTAAACCTTTCCAGGCATGGTGATGCTCCCACTTCCCTGGGAACCTTGTTCCAATACCTGACCACCCTTCCAGTGAGAAAATGGATCCTAATACTCAGTCTAAATCTCTCATGATGCAGCCTGTGTCTAATACTTTTCTACGTCTCAGGTGTGGGAAATGTCAAGTTAACCTGTGGTCATACCCCAGTGAGGCTGGCCCAGCTGATGTCGTGTACAATCTGAATTTGGCCTTGGCAACTCAGCAGAAAGTTCTGCTGAGAATAGGGATGGGGATATTGGCTGGTGATCATAYGACAAGATGGCATAGTTTGCTGCTCTACACGGGATGTCCTAGAAGTGGACATGAGAGGTGTGAGAAGGCTTTGTTCAACACCTTTTCTCAGGACTGTTGGGCCTATATTGGATTAGTACTCCATGGACTGAGACCACTCAAGAAAAGGAATGAAGACAAATCTTGAAGACAAAGCAGCAGGTGCTACAGCTGATTGTGTGCTGGTTGGAAGAGAAGTCCTGAGCAGATTTGGCTGGAGAGAAGTGTATCACACTGCGCTGTTTAACAAAAGGAAGAAACATTGTGTTCTTAAAAAGCTCATCTGTGTTCCGAGGACGTACTTCAGGCAGTGTGAAATTCTCAGTATTTTCTGTTCAGATCACTATGAAAGTAGAGTGGGGAAGTGCTGTTAGCACAGAGGCTCTGAGAGACAAGCTGTGCCTTTCCTTTGTATTCCTGCCTGCACTTGAAGAGCTGTTGTTTTCTGTCGGTCACCTGCAGACTGCTGCAAGTGAGTAGGAATGTCATCAGAACCTGTCTTGTTGTGGGGCATGTACCAGTAGTTGCTGTGGCAACCTGACCAGCACTCTGCTGGAACGAATCCGTTTGCAAAAGCAGTTGATGAAGAAAGCCCACGAGTTTTTTCTCATGAAGTTATAATCCAGCTGGGAAAGTTGAACTCCATCATCTCAAAAGGCAGCAGCACAGCCTGTCTCCCAGTCCTACCAAAGACTTAAGCTTCATACTCCATGTACCTCTGCAGGCCCTGCTCTCTGTATCTTTCAGTGCCCTGCTGCAGTGCCTTTTGATAGCYGGCTTTACCACTTGGGCCTGCAGGTCACTGATCATACATTCTTGGGCTGTGTGGGAGTAAGGATGCTCTCCTGATCAAGGCCAGGAGGATGGGTGAGTCACTGTGCACGTAATTCCAGAGGAGGAAGCTGTAGAAAGGCAAGACTGGCAGAACTTCCCCAGCTGCTTGTTTTGTCACACTCATTTATTGCCTCAGGAAGAGCTGCCAATTGTTCTGGTGATACAGGTGCACAGAAGCCTCATGGCCTTCTTGTTACCCTAAAACAAGAACTACTTTGCTTGCTCTTAGACCAAAGGTGGCAAACTGCCATCAACAAAGCCCATGCTTTTCTTTAAACTTGTAAACTCTATCTAGTTTAAAAAAACACACCAAACACAAACCTAAACACACACACATGCACACACACACAAACATAAACCATCCCGCCCCCCCAAGCAAACAAAAATCAAAACCAAACGAACTTGTTATGTTGAAATGGTGTTTTGTATCTTGGTGCTGTAAAGACCAGTCTTTTATTCCTTTTGTCTTCCTGTGCAGCAGCTGTTTGCCCAGGTGACAGGATGTAATGGAAGCTCAGGCTGCACAGCTTGCAGGGACTTGCCAGTATCAGGGATGCTATTTGGGCTTGGGGGAAGAGCATCACAAACTCTTAAAGGAATGCTGGTTTTGTGCCTACATTCTGCTGGGCTTTGTACTGGTGTTTCATTCTGCATGTCTGACCCTGGATTTCCTGCGTCTGCCTCCTAGCCCCATGGTTATGGGAGAATGGTTGTTGTATTTGGGACACTTGGAAGCAAGGCAGTGTGTCTCCTGAGAGCAGCAGCAGTGAGTGAGTCAGAGGACACTGAAGTACAAATTGCCCAGTAGATCCTTCACCTGTGGTCAGCTGACTACAGTGATTCACTTGCATCTGCTTGTCCTGGACCCTGCTGAAATGCRTTTCTGGGTCAGTGATTTGGGTGACCCTAAGCAGTAAGGGACACAAAGGGACACACTGTATTGACTTAGCAAGACTAATGTTTCCTGAGGGGAGAGGATCTTGGCCTGTCAAAAGAGAGTAGAGTTGTAAAGATACAGTGCTTTGAACTTGGCCAGCTATGAGCTCATGTTTGATCTGATGCACGTCAGGGAAAGCTAAGCTTCAAACAAGTATGCAGSCATAGAATGGTTTGAATTCGAAGAAACCTTAAAGGTCACTAGTTCTAATCCTCCTGCCATAGGCAAGGACATCTGCCAGACCAGGGCTCCATCCAGCCTGGGCTCGAACATGTTCAGGGATGGGACATCCACAAGTTTCTGGCCAGCCTGTTCCAGTGCCTCACCAACCTCACAGGAAAGAATTTTTTCCTAACATCCAGTCTAAATGCATCCTCTCTCAGTTTGAAGCCATTACCCTTTGTCCTCTCGTYACATGCCCTTGCAAAAAGCTGTCCCCCTCTTTCTTGTAAGCTTCTTAAGTACTGGGTGGCTGCAGTTAGGTCTCCCTAAAATTTTCTGTTTTGAGGCTGACAATTCCAATTCTCTCTGCCTTTTTCATAGGAGACGTGCTTCATCCTTCTTATAATTTTGGTGGCCTCTGGACTTACTCCAACAGGTCAATATCCTTACTGTGCTGAGGGCCTCAGAACAGAACATAATATTCCAGGTGGGGTCTCAGCAGAGCAGAGCAGAGCAAGCAGAGCAGAGCAGAGCAGAGGGGCACAATCCCCTCCCTGGCCCTGCTGCCCACGCTGCTCTGGATGCAGCCCAGGACACGTTTGGCTCTCTGGGCTGGGAGTGCTCATGGCTGGGTCATGTCCAGCCTCTCACCCAACTGCACCTCCAGGTCCTTCTCAGCAGGGCTGCATTCAGTGAGATCATTCTGAAACTGAATACTGGGAGTTGCCCCAACCCAGGTGCAGCTCCTTGGACTTGGTCTTTTTAAAACTCATGAGATTCCCATGGCCCGACTTACAGAGTCTGTCCAGGTCCCTCTGGATGGCATCCCATCCTTCGGGAGTGCCAGCAGCACCACTCATCTTGGGGTCATCTGCAGATTTGTTGAGGGTGCACTTGATCCCTTTGTCTGTTGTCATTAAGAGGATATTACGTAACACTTAAGCACCCCTGAGGGACACAGCTTGTCACTGTCCATTGGGTTTCTGAGCCATTACTGCTCTCTGGATCTGACTGTCCCAACCAGTTCCTTACTCACATAACAGTCCACCCAGYGCAGCCATTGAATCCATCACCCTCCAATTCAGAGGGATGGATGCTGTGGGGGACTGCGTCAGAGAAGTGCAGATAAATGATCCCTGTAACCCTGCCCTTGCCCCTGATGCAGTTCCTTTTTTTAAAAAAAATGTAAGGTTTGAAAGATGCTGAGACACTGGGGATTATGACTAGTCTGCTTGACTCTCAGAGAAGGCTTTGTCCTCAGATATACATGGAAGCAATATAGATGTAAATAGCTCTCGAAATAGCTTTTGCTGTATTACATTACATTAATGTATTTACATTAGCTGGTGGTGCCTTGAAACAGAAGCTTAATTTAAAGGTTTGCTGATTAATTTGTTTGCTAGAACTTCTTAGTGGGTAACAAATATGGGCACAGGTAGACAAAGAAAGTACTCCAGGAGTAATGGTCTAAAAGATAAAATAAAACATGGCTTTTTAAAGCTGTGAAAGTTAATAGTTGAATAAAAATCAATTTGATATGGGAACATGGAGATTGGGAAAGAGTTACAAGGGAAAGCATTCAGACAATTTTCAAACTTTTTTTGTGTTTCAGTGCATAAATGAAACTGTATTCCAGTTAGGCTGCTGCTATAAATTAGGAACATCTGTCTGTAACAATTACAAAGATTACTCAGAATTTTGTTAGCTTGGAAGAAACACTGTTGAAGAATTAATTAATTTTAATTAATTAATTTTTAGTTATTAATTAATTAATTAATAACTTCATATGGTTGTGAAGAGAGAAGCACAGATAGTTTGTTTGCTTCTACACACATTCTGGTGTGAGTACCCTATCAATTAATTACAGAGCAAAGAGGCCTTCCCTCAACTCATACTGAGCAATTTCTGCACCAGTTTTTTTTTAAAAAATCAAGTCTTTCTTGCTTATGAAGTAATTTTTAAATTTAAAATAGTTACTTATTATACTTTTTGAGCTGATGAAGTTTTTATACAACTATCTTAGTGGCTCATTATTTGTAATTGTAACAAAATAGTTTGCTGTTGAGACCCATGTCTCTGCCTCTTAAACCTAGACTGAAAGTCTTAAAATAGTTGAGAGGTCTTGTTAAAAAAAAAAAAAATTATTTATGCTATTGATAATAAATACTTTACTGCTTTTTATCATAAAATCAACTCAAATTAGTCTTAGCATAAGAATAGGATATTAGTGTAACTTGTTCATCACAGGATCTGCTCATATCAAAAAGAAATCATCTAGAAGGAAGGGGAGTGCAGAGAAGGAAGCACTGTTCCTTAGCACTCGTCTCTGGCAACAGCTGACAGAAGGTTGGTTTGATGGCCAATTGATTGCTAGAAAGTTATGTTTAGCAAAGGTTAGAGAGTCTGGCAGATTTATAAATAGAAGCAGAAAATACTTTACAGTCAAATATCATGAATGGATCCTCCCTGGCAGGTTAAGGTTTTCTTTCTTGTAAAATTGAACTCCTGAACAAGTCAGTCTATCAGAAGTGTAATATTTGTTGCACTAAATATGTTTCGTAACTTCCTACTTGAAACCAGGGGGAAAAAAATACAGAGTACTCACTTTCCTCCTTACTAAAACTTCAGTTCTATAGAAGGCAATACCAAGTTATAATTAGATATTTTCAGCTGTTACTTCARATGTGTGATCACTATCTCAGTGTTGCTTGCATGCTTCCCAGTTGATCAAAAATAGAAGTAGCTGTGGCAGAAATAGTATTATAAATAGTTTGGCTAGCATAAATGCTAGTATGTATGCAAGGGAATATTACAGAAATGTAAATTCAGTCTTAAAATATGGTTAAATTAGTCAGCATGCATCCTCCTTTAAGCGTGGAATGGCTGCGTAGTAAGGACACAAAAAAAGGGTTGGAGTGGGACCAAATTGTGAGCTAGATTTTGAAATGTCTACCAAGAGCTGGGGTGGGGGAAGAGTTGGGTCACATCAGTGTTTTTGTTTTTCCACAGAGAACTGTTTTATTCGCAGAATCACATAGTTTAGAAGAGACCTTTAAGATCTTTGGTGCAATCTTTGACTTCACCCTCTCCTAGAGCTTTATCCAGTGATTTCTTGAACACCTCCCTGGATGATGACTCTACCACCTCCCTGGGCAGCCCATACAGTGCTTTGCAATCCATTTCTTTCTGACATCCAACTTGAACCTCCTCTGGTGCAGCTTGAAGCCATTTCCTCTCATCTGTCTCTGGTGCCTGGGAGAAGAGGTCAACCCCCACCTGGCTACACTCTTCTACACTGTCAGGCACTTGTGGAGAGCAATAAGGTCACCCCTGAGCCTCCTCTTCTCCAGGATGAACACCACTGGCTCCCTCAGCTGCTCCTCATAGGATCTTCTCTCGAAAGCCTTCACCAGCTCTGTTGCTCTGCCCTGGATACACTCCAGTGCCTCAATGTCCTTGGATTGAGAGGGGTTCAGAACAGGATGGGATTCAAGATGCAGCCTTATCAGGGCTGAGTACAGGGTAACAAATCATTGCCCTGGTCTCACTTGCTGTATTACTGCTGATCCAATTTGGAATGTTGTTGGCTCTCTTGGCCACCTGGTCATATCCTGGCTCATGTTCAGCTGCTGTCGCTGCTGTTCCTTTCCAGCCACTCTGCCCCAGCCTGTGGCACTGCCTGGGGTTGTTTTGACCCCAGGGCAGGACCCAAACCTGGTCCTTGTTGAACCTCACACCCTTGGCCTTGGCCCATGATCCAGCCTGGCCAGATCCCTCTGCAGAGCCGTCCTCCCCTCCAGCAGATCAGTGCTCCTCCTTAACGTAGTCTTATCCATGAACTTACCATGAACACTCTATCTCCTCATCCAAATCATCAGTAAAGATTTAAACATCATTGGGCCCAATGCTGAGCCTTTGGGAACCTCACTAGTGACCTGTCTGCCAGCTGGTTGTGGCGCTGTTTTCCCTAAAAGTGTTGTCAGCTGGTGTGCAGTAAGCCAATGTCACACACAGAGCTGAGGTATTTATTTCATATTTGTGTGTGGATGAGTGCTGAGTGGTAAATCTACAAAGCTAACACACCCATTCTTGAAACTTTCACTTTATATCCACTCATAGAGACATTTAGGCTACAAGTTACCTAGTTCTTGTGTTAATTAGTATTCTGTGTTTTATTGGTTCAATAATTTTCTTGCTTCTCACACTAATTAGTCCCTATGCTCAGTCTTGCTTTTCTTTTGAGTCAGTGGGATTCTTGATCCATGAGTCGAAGATCACAATTTCCCCCTGACGAATAGCTTTTAACCCAGTTGTCTTGGTGTGCAGCTGCAATAGGAGCCTGAGGTCGAGGCTGTTAACTGGCACCAGTCCTTTGCACTACAAAATCCATGAGGATCTGTGGCACYGTCCAGGTGACAGGAGTGAACAGCAGGAGCTGAAAGGCCCCAGATTTGCACAGGGGATAAAAGCCCAGGTGATCCCTTGTTCAGGGGTCCTTCCTTTGAAGCTGTGAGGCCTGTTTTAGGAATAAGCCAAGACCTATGTCACAACCTTCTTCTCATTCTCTGTAATTCTGTGGATGAAGTGTTCCTGACCCTTGAAACATCAGCACCATTCATCACCACTCTGAGCCCAGCCACCCAAGCTGGTTTTTAACTCAGTGAAAAGTGCACTTGTCCAATTCATGGGCTGACAGCTTCTCCCAGCTTTGGGAGACAGTATCAAAGGCTTTGGTAGAGTCATTCACAGACTTTCCTTCGTCTCCCCAGTGGGTCATAAGAGGAGATCAGGTTGGTCATGCAGGACCTGCCTCTCCTAAACCTATGCTGACTGAGCCTGATCCCTTGGTTGTCCTGTATGTGCTGTGTGGTAACACTCAAGGTCCTCTGTTAAACTTCTTAGGCACTGGGGTACATMATTCTGCATGTATTTATTTTACATRCTTATTGTAAGTAAGCTCAGGACAGGTGGGCTGGATGAACGGACAGTGAGGTGGATCAAGGACTGGCTGAACGGCCGAGCTCCGAGGGTCATGATCAGGGCAGCAGAATCCAGTTGGAGGCCTGCAGTCAGTGGTGCTCCCCAGGGATCAATACTGGCTCCAGTCTCACTCAGCTCGTTCATCACTGACTGGAAGAAGGGATACAAGGTACCCTCAGCAGGTTTTATAAGAGACAGAACTGGGGCAGGGGCTGATACACCTGAAGGCTCTGCTGCCTTTGGGCTGGCCCTTGGTGRGCTGGAGAGTTGGGTGGAGAGAACCCTCACGAGGTTCAACATGGGCAAGTGCAGGGTCCTGCAGCTGGGCAGGAATAACCCCAAGGACCAGCACAGGCTGGGGATGCCCCACTAAAGAGCAGCTCTGGGAGTCTTGGTGACAAAGGTGACAATGAGCCAGCAGTGTGTCCTTGTGGCCGGGAGGGCCAGTGGGATCCTGGGCTGCATCGGGAAGATGTGGCCAGCGGGTCAAGGGAGCTGATCCTCCCCTCTGCTCGGCCCTGGTGAGGCCACATCTGGAGTGCTGTGTCCAGTTCTGGGCTCCTCAGGATAAGAGAAGCTGGAGAGTGTCCAGGGAAGGGTCACAAAGATGATGAGGGGTCTGGAGCATCTCCTGATGAGGAGAGACTGCGGGAGCTGAGCCTGTTTAGTCTGGGGGAGAGAAGASTGAGAGGGGACRTCACCAATGCACAYAAACACCTCAGGGGCTGGTGCCAAGGGGATGGTGCCAGRCTCTTTTCAGCRGTGTCCAGTGACAGGACAAGGAGCAATGACACAAGCAGTTTCACCTCAACATGAGGAAGGACTTCATTACATTGAGAATAGCAGAACACTGGAATAGACTGCCCAGGAAGATCCTGGAATGTTCYTCTTGGGATACATTCAAAGCCCCATTGGATGTGTTCCTGTGTCACCTGCTCTAGGTGACCCTGCCTTGGCAGGGGGATTGGACCAGTTGATCCCCAGAGGCCACATCTAACCCGAACTATTCTATGATCTGTCGTCTTCACTAATGAGATTAAAATGGAAAATACAGGAGCTTGGTGGCGTGACTGCAGGAAAGGTGAAGGCTGTTGAATTAGCCCACCAGTATAATCATATAAATTAGTATATGGACTGGGAGGAATTCTTTATACTCTTCCCTCTTGCAAGGTCAGTTTAGGATTGCCCTGTCTCCTGGTTTAAAACCAGCATAGAGAAGAAGGTATTGTTGGCTTTCTTTTACTTTGGTTTCCTTTTGTCTGTTTACTTYTGTTACATTGAATAGATACAAATCTTAAGATGTATATTCTATTCTTCTTTTATCTTTTTGTTTTGTGAGGATCTTTTGGACTAGTTGAACAAGAAATCAGAGTGCCTGTAGAAAGTTCTTTTCATTAATTAGCAAATATTTCATGGCGGAAACTTTCAGACAAACATACTAGACAGAGATATAAATTCGAGTAACCTTCAGTGATCTTGTTAGACCTTATTAAGCTGGTATAAATAGGATTATCAGTCAAAGGTAAAAGGAAATTTAAGAAATGTAACGCTTGCAAAACATAATACAGTTGCTGATGTGATTTACTGTAGTTTGACTTGAAACAATCATTTTTCCATATTGGACAAGGAGGGGAATGAAACTGTCTGTAAAATGGCAATAAACCAAAAAGACTATCTAAGTCCTAATCTCATTTGATCTAGCGTTTTAGTAGTCCAAAAAACCCTATAAAATATACCTGACTTTATTGCTAGCACATACAGAGGCACCAGGTAATGATATAAATTGTAGAAAAGGATTTATCACAGTTACGTATTTGCTTTTTATATGTAAGAAGAATTGTCTGTCCACTGTGTTTTTTATCTGAAAACCTTATCTAGGCTGAAACAGGGCTTTATGTCAAAAGTTCATGAATTCTTATATACAGAGCTAAAGCACTATTCTAGTAATTTGTATTGTTTTATCAGTAATTATTTCAGTGTAATTGTTGGTCTTAGGAAGCTGGGGTTATGCCTCAAGGTAATTGTTGCTAGACATCAGCTTCCTCTCTGCATCAGAGATTTTAGACCGGAGATTGATACAGTAGATACGTATTCTCTTGCATGCATTTTGATGCTTTCAGCTGAAAATAAAAGCAGCAGTCTGGTAAGGTTTGTGTTATGTTCCATTTCTGATAGGGAAAGGAATACTTACAAAGAGCACTGAATTCCCAAATTACATTTTTTCCTATCATCCTGTGGTGGATGCTCAAAATTGAGATTGCARCTAATTAGAGAACCTGGGTAGCATCAGCAGGGAGAGCAGTGTAATATCAACATGGATCGTGGGATTTTTGATTTATTATCTTTGGAGAAGTTGAAAAAAAYTTTTTCTTGCTTTGGAGTGTGTGTCGACTAGTAATTGAGTATTTGTGAAACAGTTCATGCTGGGGGTGTCCACTTGCCTTACCGTACAGGAAGAGAAGTAGTAACAGTAGTCTTCTGCAGTTCTGCAGCAAGTGTGGCAAACAAGCAGGGCAAAGTAGGACATGTGCAAAGACAGCCTATGAGCAGCTATGTTTAGATTAATCTAATCTAGGGGATCTTCAGCTTTTTCAGGGCATTTAAAGCCMTGTAAGAAATGAAGCTTTAGCTGAAATTGAGCAAGGTGAAATCAAATTGTTGGGAGAAATGTGTGACTAGAGTTTTGAGGTGAAAAAATGAAGTGTGCATTTTGACTGAGCTGKTTTTTTTTCAGAAATGGGATTAATATTTACCTAGCTGGTCTCCAAACAGTTCTATTTTCCAGTGTAACCCTTGCTTGAGGACTTGAACCTTCCTTTCACATTAGTGGAATATATTACCAGTAAGCTGTGTGGGATCAGTTGAGCTGAGCAAATATGGATTTATAAATCACAATTAAGATATTAAACATTAAGCAAACTCTCTAATTTTGAGACCTTTAATTGCATAAGGGGCAGATGATCTGAATCATAAACAGAACAGATAGGAAGTACCCTTTTYCTTCAGAAGAGGTATATCTGTTGAAAGTGAAAAGGTAGTGTTTTGCYGCTGCTGCTCCATGTGACTTTTCTGGGTGAAAAAGTGAGTTACTTGTGCCCTTTGTTCCTGGTTTTCCAAAGTATTCCCCTTATGCGTGATGAAAGCTGCAGAGCTCACCTCTATGAGTCTGASAGTGGGCATTGTGGGCACAGTAGTGCTTTGACCAGATTCTGTGACTCAGCTCCACTGAGCTTAAAACTTAGTTCCAGTGAACTTTGCCCATCTGGTTTGGTCTCCTCTAGCTGATGATTGTGAATGTGTTAAGGTAGAGCAAGGCCTGTATTTTGCTAGTGGTAATGAGTACTTGAAAAAAAGAGTAAATGTGTTTGGACAATTTTTGCCCCTTCTATCCTKCGCAGAATGACTAACAAAAACGATTGCAATCAAAGCCTGAGTGTAGGCAAGTCCCTTTGATGCTGTAGGCAAGCTTAATAATTTTATCTTCTAGTTAAGAAGATAACTGATAGCAGCAAAAGTCAGCAGCAGCTTCTGAATTGTATAATACAAAACATGGTTTGCACCTGGGAAAGGAAGGCATCTAGATTCCTAGGGGAATAATAGTTGATAGTTGCCATTGTGTGCTGTGGTAGTGCTTTTTCTTTTGCTTTGTAATAGTAGGCAAAATCCTTTGTAGGTATGCCCATATAAAAATCACTGCTTTCTGTTTGATGGAAGAACCTACAGATTGAAACAGAAGTTAGAGAAATCACTGGCTTTAGTTAAACCATAGAATCAGAGTTTTCCAGTTCTGGTTAACTGTATAATTGTAGATGTTTGTTCAGGRGAACAGTTGTACCAATAGCTGGCATTTATGTCTTGTGTGACTTTTATTTCCTTTTTCTTCTCCTTTTCCCTTTTAAACACTTTTAAACTGTAGTGATGGGAATATGCGCATGAACTTGGCCACTGGAATCTGTTGAGTGTTGGTGTTTCAAACACTTTGCAGTCCATGCATTTTCTCCATTAGTCATGTGGTGATGGACTTTGCCAAGGGGTGAAATAAACTGTAGGACAGCAGGTCAGAATGAAGCATAGATTTTCTAACACTGTGTTAGATGAAATGATTTTGTATACTTTGAGGTGGAGAGTTCATTTAGAGTTTTCACACTTTTTTTTTTTTTAAGAAACATTGTTATTTACTGATTTTTTAAATTGAGCTAAGAATGCAACACGGTGGGCAACAATCTCTAAAGTAATATTTTTCTACTATATTTTACTGTGAATTATTTGAAAAAAGCAAAGATACAACACTAGAGAATGAATGCAAATTACAGAGTTAATGTTGGCAGCAGTGAAATTGTTCTTTTYTCAGAAGGGTTTGTGCTTCTCATTAAAAGGGGGATTTCACCTTTTCCTAATTACAGCTACTCTCCAAATAAGATTCACTGCATTATTGTCATAAGATAGTGGAATTGATGTGTTCTGCTGCTTTTGATGGAGAAGATGGGACACAGCAGAGATAATGTTGTTAAGCWTAGTTTAAATAATTCTTAATTGCATTCTTGCTTTGCATTTGAGCAGTAGGTTACTAATCCAGTGGTGGTTATTTGGTGATAATTTGGTATGTCTCTGAAGCATTGAGTATTTATGTATTCCATTGGCATGTCTGATTTTCTGTACTGATTAATTTTATTTTCATAAGTGGTATGTTTGCAACACTTTTGATTCACTGATTTATTTACTAACTTTCTTCTTTTTTTCCCCTGTCAGTTTTGGTTTTTTTTCTGTTTCCAARATATAAGGATGATACTCAAAACTACTTCAGATGACTGACTCTCTTTTCAGGTTCTTGCTGCTTTATCTGAAGAAACTGTTATAGTTCTTTATCTTCTGTACAAAAACCCCAAAACTGTGTAGTTGTTTTTGCTTTCTATTAATTTATTTCAAAATTTAGTTCAGAGTGCCATTGTATTGGATATGTATATGTATATTGTCTATGTTTAACAAGTTCAACAAGGATCTTTTCCTTAGTAAATGTTATTACCGATCCTGAAATTGAAGAGTCTTCAGACTATAGTGTATTTCACTGGAGAATCCTTACTGTTAACTCATGAAATTCATCTGAAATGTTTAATCTTCTTCTATACGTATTCATGGCTTTAATGCTATATGAGAATTTCTAGAATACTATGCAAAGCAAAACACATTTAACTGCTGTTTAGTTAGTTGAGTCTACTCTGTTATAGATCTTAATGTTGTATCTAGCTCATCTGGAGGAAAACAGATAATTTAAATTGCTCTTGTTTGTACATGATAAAGTGATTGCTTTCTTTTTATATATAGTTTTTGTATATTTCTATATCTTTTTATTCTATAGTTTCTATATGCAACCAGTTTGGCATTCCTTTTGATCCAGTTAATTTACATTTAAATTGATAACGCCCAGCTTTAAGCACCTGAGTATTCCTTTTACATGACATCTTAGAATACAGAACTGACTCAAAGATATGTTTCTCCTTCGAAGGATACAGTCACCAGTGCCTGTAACAAAAGCAAGGAAAGKTAACTGAAGAAATAAAAGGAACTGCATAGAACACACAACACTGAGTTAGAGAAAATGTGACCTTTTCTGGCCAAGTCTGAGCTTAGGTGCCTCTTCGCTTCTACAATGTATTCCCATTACAGTCTCTGGTGGTGTTGCGAATTTGTGACTTGAAGTTTGGGGATGTGAGGGGAATAAGTTACCATGCAAAATACATATACATATTTTGAAATGCACAGTTAAGAATGTGCAGAATTAAGAAGCATTGTGTTTTGTTTTAAAGAGTGTTCTGCAGTCACGGAAGAATTGTGAATGGAATCTTCCTTGAGTAGTGGTAAATACCTTCCAGAGCTTGTCAGTGCAGAAGTGTTAGTATTTGTTTATGGAAATGCTTGTGGAAGAGGTGATTTYTGATTTATTGGTGAGAGTACACACCAAACAAGCAAAAACCATGGTAAACTGGTGGCTGCATCTGAACGAGTGGGAAGAATCTGTGAGCTTCAGCTGAAAGGCAGAACATCAGACTTTACTGGAAGGCACCGATAATGCCTTTCTCCTTGGCAGCCAGTCTGGAAAAGGAAAGATAGTGATCTTGACTTACATTACCAGCGAAGAACRTATTGGTACAGTTTTCCTGAGAAAAGTGGATATAGAATTGCATCTTGGACAAGACTGGAACTCAAGCTGCTGAGAAGGAGGTGGTGCAAACACAAATTCACTTGGGTTATCTGAAAGGAGAACAGTTTTATAGTTAGACCTGTTTCGACAGAAATCAGATCTGAGTGAGACTACCTTGACTGACAAAGAAAGACGTCAACGTATTTGTTTATACATGTTCTTGAAAATTGATTAATCCTGCGTTGAACTGGAATTTTTAGGGTCAATAGCCACTCTGAAAATTCCACCGTGATGCTAATGGAATACTATTCCTGAGGCAAAGGCTTACTATTCYTGGAACCAGGAAACACTGTAAGTTATCATAGAAACAGAAGACMGCTTTGCCAGAGAACCAAACTTAGGGCAGAAGATGCGCATTTGGTGTGAGACACTAACACTTGTCATTTGTTATGGTTGATCTGTCTCCCCACAGAGGTCACTGCTCTGTGATTCTRAAGAACTGATTCTTGGCAAAGTTGGAAGCAATAAAATAAAAAGCATAACCTGCCACTGCCTTGCTTAGAAGGTATTTATAATGGATTAATGCAATGACTTGATATATTAATCTTACAAAGAGGTCAAGATTAGCTTGTAAAAAGCTCTTGGATGGTGTRAAACCTTTCTTTTATAGAACTAAACAATCCTTTGTTACTTGCACTGCTTTCTTTCCTTATTCCCACATCCAAATGCGAGATTTGCTGTCATCCCCCAGCTTATCTTCAGCAGAARCAGTAATTGCTTAAGAAGGAATCTTTCAAATTCGTTCCTCAAAGCAGTAAGTCTTGCTGTCATTGATAGTGATAAGAAGGTGAATTGTGTGCCATTGCTGATTTCTTTTTCTTCCTGCTGTTATTAATGTAGTGTTAATGTGACAATTTCAACCTGTTAAGATCTGACACAGGTTACCAGAAAGCTGTCAGATGCTTAGAGTTTCTGATGGAGGGGCAGAGCAACAGTGTTGAAAATAAAAGCTCCTTGTTTTAATCCTGTAACACTTAACACCTCATCAGCTGTAGAATGCATAACCAGATTTTGTCTTGAAAAGGTGAACTGTTCCAGACTACTTTTATAAACAACTGGAAGTTCTGAAAAACTTCTTGGATGTTTGAAAATTGCAATTGTTGGAAGATGAAGCAGATGTTACTGTGGTTATGAAATCAACCTTGTATTAACAATATTAGCTGTGTCTTCATTAGTTTGTGAATGTTGAAGCTTTTTATTGATTGTTTAAAATTGAACCCAGTAACAAGCAATAAGTTAATGACATCTTCTTCACACATAGGGGACAAAACTTAAATTTTCTGTAACTCGCTGGTAATCTTTACAAGAAATGTGATTAAGTTAATGTTTTAAAGTTGCCTCTTTCATTTAAATCGATTTAGATAGTTTTTTTATTTAAACCGTATTTCTAGTTAATAGGGTGAAGGCTTTGACTTAGAAAAAATTTATTGTGTTTTATTTTTTTAGTGTTTTTTTAATAAGACTGAATATCTGCCCTGTGGTGAAGATGCTGAACTTGTCCATACTGAAGTGTCTTAGAGATGTGATTCTTAGAGGAAGAATCATAATTACGAGAATAATCAAAAAGCATTGTTCTTGTCAATGAATGTTATTGATGGTAAAATGCACAGAGCAGAGTTTGAACTGATTGGTGATAGTTGCAATTATGTTCCTTACACCTAATTCTTAATGCTACATCACAGCAATTTGGCATGACTTGCACAGATCTCTTAAACTTGAGGGAAGGTTTCTTATATTGTGTGACCATAGCTTTTGAAACACAGAGCCTGAAGGACAAGAGTTGCTGGTCCATTGAATCAGCTTTATGTGACGGCAGTAGAATGATATGGCCCTAAAACCAGCCCAGCTTGAACTAGCCAGAGGAGGATTCCATATAGAACAAGGGCAGAAGAGCACAGTGTGATCTTCAGGGACAGAGCCGGTGACTGAGAACCTGCAGAGTTGTAGTGAAGRCATCTTTTTCTCTTTTAATGCCCCAGGTGCTTCCCGTCTAAGGATGTGATCTGAAGGTCCTGACCCTGCTAAGTTTTACCTTCASCACTCTGTATGTGTTGGAGCAGTGGAACTAGGGCAGACACGTCTTCTGGGTCTTCTTCTGAGGCTTTCAGAAAGGAAACAGTGTACTGCAGAAAAACTGAAGTTGCTTCAGGTCATTTGGAGTTTAACTGGGATTTGGGCTGGAGTGTTACAAGCCTGAAGAACTGAGTGATTTTAGGTTTGATATRATTTGTCTTTGTTTTAGTGGCTGTGACTAAAACAGCTGGGACAGCAGGGTGAAAGTGTACTCTTTAGCTTTTTAGTACAGTGTTTTATATACCAAGGAAATACGTAATTTCTCTAAGATATAAGTGATATGTAATCCCCTTGCAGAGCATATTTATATTTTTCCCACCTGTTTTGTATAGAGTTGAGGAGCTGTGCCATACTATTGCAAAGCTAGAGTCATGTTAGTGAGCCTTTTCTGGAGGGAGAAAGCAGTGACACAGCCGATAATCTGTTAAATCCTTCAGGCTGTGAAAAAGACTTTGGGGTAGGTAAATCCTAAGTAACACTAAAAAAATCATGTTGGACCTGTAGTAATGTAGTCTGATCTGAAACAGAAAAACATGCTTCAGTTTATAATTCATTGTAGATTACTTATTTTTTTTCTTGGAGATACTCCAGCTGGAGAAGCATGAGAGAAATGACCTTTCGTTTTAACATGATTGCTGTAATAGATAGGAAAAATGAGGATAGAGATACTATCCAGGAAATATATTTGTATTATTTTGGTCTTTCTTTGGTTTATATGTATATTGGTTTAAAATCCAGCCTTAGAAATGTTTTGTAAATCATCCTGTATAAATGAGGTTTTGTTTTGTTTTTTCCATTGTATGAGGTGGTCTTGGCAGTTTKTAGCATCTTCATCAGTGAGCCTTATACTTTTGGAACTTCATTCTGTAGTTCAAAGTGGTATTTCAGGATGCATGCATGGGAAYGTATCAAGAGATTGATGTTACTTCAAGGGTCTGCAGAGCCTGATGTCTCTCATTTGCTGTGCTCTTACAGTGATAAACTACAACCGAAACACTCCAATTGAATTTTTTAAAAAAACACAAAAAAAAACAAACCCCAAAACCCCAAACCAAAAAAATCAGATTCACAGGAAACAAATTTTAAGTACTTGTTGCAACTCAAATCCATGTATTATTCTTGCTTGTACTGTTCGGCAGCTTTTCCACAAGCATTGTCTGTTACAGTATGACAGTGCCTAGAACACAATGACATTGTAAATATTCAAGAAAAAAAATACAAAGGGAAGTACGTAGGTTCTAACTTGCAGTTACATTTTGTTCATGATGAATGTGACATTTTAAATTTAGGGGAATTACTCAGCTTCATAATGCAATATTGTATGCAGGTGTCACTGTTCTTTTGTAAGTAAGCACATGTTATGCTAAAAGATGTTGTTTTAAAATGCAAATTCTGAACAGTTGCTGGAACTTCCTAGGAAGTGGCAGAATTTGTTACCAAGGCCCTTAATTCTGCTCTCCTATGCCTTTGCATTACGATGTCTAATTGTATTGTTTCACACTATTTTTTCCTTCCTCATTCAGTGAACAGGATGGGTGGTGCTCAGGAATTGAGCTGCTACTTGATATTTTAGTCCTTATCATTCAGTTAGCAGCCTGGGCTTTATTTACTGCACACCATTTAAAACTCCCTAAAGAATACATAATTATTCATTCTCCCTTGGCTTTTTATCTAAGGTGCCTGGCTGAACTATTTTTGTCCATTTGATTGTATTTTCTTACGCATTTTCTGGTCAATACCTATAACTTAACTTACATTGCTATGTGAAATAAGTGTGTGTGCATGTACACAAATAAATATATATATATAGATGTATATTTATTTTTGCAAGAGAATTTTTAAGTTACTCCCTTTGATAACCTCTAGAATTGAAGCTGAGTGTCTGTTACTTACTTTAAAACAGCCTTTTGTGAGGTCACTGTAAGTAAACATAAAAGATTGCAATTAAATTACTAAATGCATCCAACCACCTAAGTTGAGCCATTGGCACATGGAACCTTGCCTAGCAKGATGCCCTTCAACTTCAAATGTATCTAGACCGTGTATCCTCTAGATCAGACAAATTGTCGTTTTATTTGAATGCAATTGGTTCTCCCTGCTGGGTMTGATTACAAAGAGGGCTTAACTAATGAAGCATTCAGAATATAGGTTTTTGTGAGAAATAAACAAAAATGCTGTGACTGGGTTGGATCAGAGGGTCTCCAGAGGTGCCTTCCAGCCTCAGCTATTCTGTGATTTATATGACAAGGCAATCAGATACACTTGTGGGTATATGTATTTTGTCTGTTTCTGATGGGCAAAACTATGTGGGTCTTGTGGCTTTCTTCTACACTAAAATAGTAGTAAAATCTTTGTTTTGCAGTTTCCATTTGACTAGCAGGCTATTTTGTCAATCCCTTAAAATGTTGTTTATCTGTGAAACTATAATTTGACTATTTAGCTGTTCTCAGCAAAAGCTATATGAAAGTTTAACAATGGTGCTTCTGTTGTTATGTGAGTACTTTGCAGAAGATTACAAAAAATTATAAATATTTATCATGGACGAAACTGTTACGTACTTCATGTTTTTTGGGTTTAAGACTATAGTGTAGAAAGCTTGGTGGCAATGGTCACCTATTCAGTGTAATACTGTTACTAACTTTTGCAAATGATGAGTATTGGAAAGAATTTAGTTTAGCTTTGTCATTGTCTCTTGCAAATTTAGTAGTGTTGCCAGTGCATCATAGCTGACTGTAAGGCTTTTYGATAAGATCTGTCTGTTGCTTGAAATATTTTAATATTGTTGCAACAAAAAGGTYTAGACTTTTCCAAATACTAATGTTGATATTTCATATTGGAAAGAAAGATGATATATGTAAAATTTGTAACATCTTTTGCAGTCCCAGTACTCCACTTCTGTGTCTGCTGCTGATGGGATAAGAGGATTATGGTATTTGTCTYAGAAAGGCCTCTTGCAATTAAAATRTTTTATTGCTAATGCACTGTAACTTTTTTCTGTTGCAGAAGGAGTTGAGCCTTCCAAGAAGAGGAAGTTTGTAAGTATATGAAGTTTTTCTCTATTGTGCTTACAGTGTAGTATGTATTTTTAAAGTAGGCTAGTTTTGGAGTAGGTTATTCTTCTTTTCAGGGAAGTTAGAATGGAGATTAAATGTGGCAGTTGAATGACCCTTAAAATACATACAAAGAAATGAAAATTGTTGGTGGGTTGCGCAGTCACCATTTTTATGCCCACCTTTTGGAAAAGCTATTGTGAGGGATTTTCAAGTTCTTAAGTTCAAGTTTTTGTTTCATATTAAAAGTTTTTCTTAAAAATCAAGGAATAAATCTGATTTCTTTGTGAATGTTATGAAATAAACTTGTAAGTAAAMTGGAATGTGAAATTCTGTGAACAGTCGTGTGGATGAGAAGGTAGGAGCAAAGCACATGGATGCAAGCTACTAAATGTATAGGATTGTTAAGCTACTATTWTGATTATGGAAGACCATGTATTCTTGTATAATTTGTTACTTAATACAAATGAACTACTATAAATTGTTACTTACGTAATAATATAATTAATGTGTTTAATTGTACATTGCTCAGATTTCTGTACCTTGGCTTTGGTTTTCTAGTGGTTTTGAGATGTTTGGTTTTAAAGCTTGTATTTTTTATTTGCATCTGTCTAATTTCTTATTCTGTATTAGTAATTTGTTGAGGAAGTATTGGGATAAGAACATTACAAAATGTTGTAAGAAACAAATTCTGTTCCATTACTGCTTTATTTCAAAAATGCTGTGGTACCGTAAGATGATCCACAGATTATAGATGGATAAGCTTGTGTTAGCGTGACAACACGTTGTGAATAAAATGCTGTGCCCTTGCACAAGAGGCCAATTACTTGGTTTCAGCTTGATAGTGCTGTGTAGCTTTTAGTGATAGGAGGTGAGATATGTGAATAACTGCAGCTCTAACTGCTGGGAAAGTGCAGTGAAGTGCYCTGTTGTTCTTACTCAAAAGCCATACCAGAAGTCTGTACTTCACAGGATATCTGCTGTCTTGGAAAAGACTCTTGTTTTAGGTTCTGACGCATGAGAAGTCTTATGCTAGACAGTAAGCAAACCCATKACGTAAGAAGTCAATAAAATAGAAAATTAATTTCCTGTCAAGTATTTATTTAAGTATTTCAGTGACAGAGAGAAAACTAGTTAGAGAAAGTGATTTTTGGTGCATTCTTTTGGTGTCCTTGGCGCTTTATATTAACCTGAAACTGTTGTGTGGGCCGAAGGCTGCCTCCSTTAAAGTTAATGGCTAAACTCCCATTCACTTCAACCAGAGCAGAAAGTGCCTTTTGGAACTTGWTCTTGCTTGCTCTTGCTAGGATGTTTGGCATTGAATGTTATTAGTTATTTTACTCAAAATTTGAAAAAAATCACTGCAACACAGTCTCCTCAATTGCATTCACATACATATTGTTTTAGCTGATCACTGAGATGTAAGTGGATTTTTCTGTAATGCCGTTTAATAAAGTATAGTAAAGAATAGCATCTTGTAAGCATAATCATACCTAGTTATTAAAGTGCTTAGGTTTCTGCAGATGGTTGTAATGGGTTGACCTGGCTGGATGCCAGGTACCCACCAAAGCTTTTCAATCACTCCCCTCTGCWACTAGGCAGAGTGGAGAAAATGGAATGAAGGGTTTATGGGTTGGGAAAAGGTCTGGRAGAGATCACTCACCAGATAACTGTCACAGGCAAAACAGACTTGAATTGGGGTATTAATTGAATTTATTACTAAAGAAACCAGAGCAAGATAATGAGAAGTAAAATACATATTAAGACACTGTCCCACACCACTCCATCCTTCCCAGGCTCTACCATTCCCCTYGCAGTAGCACTGGGAGATGGGGAATGGGTGTTGTGGTCAGTTCATCACACGTTATTCTTGCCACTGCTCAGGGAGAGGAGTCCTTCCCTTGCTCCAGTGTTGGGTCCCTCCCATGGGAGACAGTTCTCCATGAGCTTCTCCAAAGTGAGTCTATCCCATGGCARCAGTTCTCCATKAACTGCTTCAGCATGGGTCTCTTTCCACAAGGTGCCATCCTTCAGCCCCAGCCTGTTCCAGYSTGGRTCTCCCACAGGGTCACAAGTCCTACCAGGAAACCTGCTCTGGTGTGGGTTCCTCTCTCCATGGTCTGCAGCTCCCTGCCAGGACGCTGCTCCAGCACAGGCCTCCCAMRGGGTCASAGCCYCCWCTCAGCATCCCCCTGTTCCAGTGTGGKTTCCTCAYRGGCTGCAGGTGGATCTCTGGATCTCCAGGGACCTCCATGGGCTCAGGGGCACAGCTGCCTCACCATGGGCTGCACCACGGGCTGCAGGGCAACCTCAGCTCTGGTGCCTGGAGCACCTCCTGTCCCTCCTTCCTTGATTTGGATGTCTGCAGGGCTGTTCCTCTCACATACTGTCACTCTGCTCTTCTCTGGCGGCAGCTAGACCTGCCAGTAACTTTTTTTTTCCCCTACATAAATCTGCTGTCACAGTGGTGGTAGCCTTGGCCAGTGGAGGGTCTGTTTCAGAGTTGCCTTGCATTGATGTGCCAGATGTGGAGGGAGCTTCTGGCAGCTTCTCACAGACGCCACCTCTGTAGTTCCCCTGCCACTGAAACCTGGCCATACAAACCCAATACAATGATACTTTTAAACAACTTTGATTGTCCTTAATCAAAAGGGCTCAGCCACAGCAATGGCTGTGGAATCAGGGGTTGTGTGCATGGGTAGTGCTGGCTGCTGTATTTGCATATTATATCCATGTTGACGTGAAGACTGAATTTCAAAATATGTACAGTCCTGTGTTTTCATAGCCATAGACAACTAGAGATCCTGAACAGCTCCATGCAGGCCCATCCCACCATCTTTCAGAGCTTCAGGGCCCATGCCATGCCAGGGATAGATCTTTAAGCAGGATCGGGGGAGCTGTTTCAGGGATGAGCAGTATAAGCATGGTTGGCATAAAGTGAGATAAAGAGCAAGGAGTGAGCTCTTCTGTGCTTGGAGCACCCCCTGGCTGTGTTGGCACACTTTTTCTGTGGACACAGCCAGAATTGATCCAGGTTGCTACTAGCTTCATGCAGGTTCTTCAGCATGTTAAACTGCCCAACTGCACAAATGCCTTTCTTTGTGGCAGCAGGGTGTGGAGGCTTGGAGGCAGGATGAATTGATGGGAGCTTTCTCTCAGGCTGACTCCAGCAGCAAAACTGACTTTATATGAGTTTAATATGATTGTAAACCTGCGTGGCTGTTAGTATCTCACTTTGCAAGCTCATTGGAAAATTACTTTGAAATATTTTTGAACACTGCCACTATGGGGATGGGTTATTTATACCTTGGTAGGATATTTTTATTGATTTATTTTCATCAAACACTTCCAACCCTGAGTTTAGGTTGGTTAGGTCATGGCGCTAATACCTCCAAGGTTGTGGGTTTGATCCCTGTATAGGCCATTCATTCAAGAGTTGGATTTGATGATCCTTGTGGGTCCCTTCCAACTCAGACTATTCTGTGATTCTGTGTTAAGCCAGATGTGGAAATACAGGTTTATTTGATCAAAATTAAGTGTTGCTGTTTGTCTGTGAAGCACACAGATGATGAACCAGGGAATGCCTGATAGCACATACACATTGCTATCCATTACACATTCGTAGTGTATAGTTTGCCAGAGATGGTCTCTCAGTGTGTGTTAAGCAGGTGAGTTTCCATCACTGAATTTAAGGCATGAGTATCCTTTTCCTGATTTGTTTCCTTACCATACTGGCCGAGTTCAGGAAAATGAAAACTAGATGGAGAAAGGGCATGAACTCAAACATTGTGGCACAAAAATCAGACTCATTTTCGTAGAGTAGGTGCATTCTGATTTAAAATAACTTTCTTCTAAAAACAGATTTACAGCAGGCCTCTCTGAGATGGAGAGGAGCCTTTAGGAACAGCAGTACATAAAAAGAAGTAGAGGTGGTTTTTCCTTTTCTTAGAGACTCAGTGCTTGAAGTACCTGCCCTAGAAGTAAAATACCTGACTTTTCCAGACTAAATCTGATCTCTTTGTGTCTTCTTTTGTTTAATATTTCAATTTCGATTGAATTTGGAGGTGGATCGCTTTGATGTATTTATTTTTGCAGCATCTCTCCTTCTCCTGACCTTTCTGAAGCTAATTTCAGTAATTATAAAATACGGACTCAAGTTCAGTACCAGCAATTATATAATCTGCTTGCACCTGTGGAAATGTCAAAGTTTCATAAAACTAATTTATGCATTTCAGTGAAACAGTTGGTATCCTTGGATAACAACAACATAAGATTGTGACAAGCCAAGAATGCAAGAGAAACAGTAGTTAAAACAAACCACTGCTGGCTTAGGTGCCTGATTAAGTAAGCCTCAAGAAAGGTAAAAACAATTTTGTGAGGAAGTTTTTTTTAATCAATGAAAAATACAGAGTATCAGTTATCCTTAGGGAAAAAGTGGGAAAGATCCATAGTGTGGAAAAAGAAGAAAAAAAGCCGTGAGGCCCATGTCATGTAGGTGAACAAATCAGAATTTGATTGACAGTTTCTGTGTGCAAATACAGATCTATATCATAAAAAATTGGCTATGTTTATAGGTGACCTGTTACCTTGAATTTGGAGAGTGGAGCAGTAATGAATTTCCAGGTAATGAATTTCTTAATTCTAGTACAGATGAATTGTCCTCCAGTAGATTTTCTCCACAGTCCGTTTGATTTTCAAGTTGCATATTTGATGTTGTTACTAGTATCGTTTCAGTCCTCTACTTTCAGGGGTTTTCCACTGCTGTCACTGAGTGGAATTTTTTTCCCCTACCTTTCTTGGATTCCTTGTGATTGACAATGAAAATCTCAGTTATGTCTTTTGTATGATTTAGGAGCCAACAGTTACTGTAACATGACCCTTTCCCCTGACAATCTTGCTTACTTCAGCCTCCGTAAATTCTATGCAAGTGTGCTGCCCATTGTCTGTGTTTCCTTCTTTTAAAGCTGTGCTGGGCTAAYGGGGAGTTGTGGCACGTGCAGTGTGCTGGGCAGCCTTGTTGCCACCTTCCTGTTGTCAGTGCACGCTCTTCTGCAGGCAAGTCCTTTGTGCTGGGGAGAGCCCAGCCCTGATTTTGAAGTAAACAACACGTCCCTTGGTATTTTATTGCTGGTTGCTGTGCCCTTGGCTAACAGTATAGGCCATTCTGTTAAAAGTTGTTCTGTTGGGCTTTTTGGTGCTTGCACACACAAATTTGCATCCCTGCTTCATTTGCACCAATCATAATAATATTATGTGTATCCCCAGCTGTCTGTGGATTCAGGTATTACTAGTATATTTGTGGATTTCATCCAGTTATGTCCTCTTTTTATGATTTACCACATCTCATGTTAGACAAAGGAGTGATCTGTTTTAATGTAATTCAACATGTCCCTTTTCAGTGAAACATTAGGTATGCTATGTGAGGGTATTTTAAAGCTTTGTTATACCTTTTTACTGTTACATTCATGCTCATCTGTTCATACGCATTTGTGTGTGTATACCTGTACACAGCTTTAATTATGCATATAGTGATGGTGTTGACTATTTTGTGTATTTGAAAACTGTTCAGAGACATAACAAAATTCTTAAAAATAACCTGCCTCTCTGGAGAAATAGTGCCCAGAAAATGAGGTGATCATGCTTTAAAGCTTAATTGTGTAATGTGGCATTTATCTATCGTTGTTCTGTGACTGCTGTGGTTTCTAAGTAATGTAAAGTGACCTGGTATCATGCTTCCCCACGGTGTGCTGGGTATGCTGAGCCCCGTTGGAATTTTGTTTCAGCTACTTAGGCAAGGAAAGGACAGGGTAGAGAATGCAAAATAATCTTAAGTAGTTCTTTATCAAAATAGTGATTAAACTTAAGCCACAGGGAAAAAGCAAAATTAAATTGGCCTTGAGGGTCAAGCTGTGGTTCTGTAGGCTTGCTGCAGAATTTCAGAATGGGGGAGTCACATGCTTCTTTGTGGAATCAAATATCTGGGTGCCTCCTATCTTTGCCTAAAGTAAAAAATGTGCAGTAAAATAGTTTAAAATATTTTCATACATGCAAATAATTATTTTATGGGGCATGAGGTTTAACCTGGTTTGAGAGCCAGATCTCATGGCTAATATATTAATAGTGATGTGAAAGCAGGTGCCAAGGTGCTAAAATAACTGAATCTCTAGAAAGAAATTGCAGTAAAGATCCCATCAATTCACTGCTAAAACTTGAATAGTCAACCTGACAAAATGAAGCATGGAAGAGTAAATGAGATGGAAGCCTGACAGATTGGCTGTCCTAATGTTCTTGATTGTTCCATGAGACAGTCTGCGCCCCTGAACAGCCTCTTCTTCTTGTGGTCTTTTTCACTGAACTGCTCACTCTGTGTCTGGGTCATGCCCTTGTGCCCTGCTTTACCTGGTGGTGATCACAGTATTTGGGTGTACATTGAAACAGCAAAGCTTGGAGCAAGAGCATACAGAAAATGCTAGGGAAATTTAATGGCTGGAAATGTGAGCTGCTGAGGGAAGGGAGTAGTAATGTATGAGCACCAGGGCGGGGTCTAGGGGTAACTTACTGTGTGAGTGCAGTAATTGTGTGATTAAATTCTGTCAGTGGCAAATGTGATAGATGTATACAAGCATTTTAAAATTAGCATTGGCTGTGTCTTCTTGTTTGTTTTGTGAAGAGAAGTTGCATTCTCAGTGAGTAATTTTATTTGATTTTGTTGATCTTGTTCCAGTAAAGTTTCAAAATTGTATCCTGTACACAAAAGGAACAAATGACCATATAACCATGTTTTAGTGTGCTGCCTGAGAAAGTAGTTGTGCATTGAGAAAACTGGCAGAACAACCTAATGTGGTTAATCACTGCTGGTCAGCACAGATTGAATTTCTGATAGTAAACCTTGAAAACCTGACATACTGAAGCAACTTCTTTTGGCTGGTTTTTTTGTTTTTTTTTTTTTTTTTTTTTTTTTCTCCCCAGTGTCATTAATTTCAGGAAGTTCTGTTTTCTTCAGTTAGGAAATTTGTTAAAAAGAATTGTTTGTCACAAAGGAGTTGTAATGTCCCGACGATTACATGATCTAGGCCTCTGTATGCTGTATTGATGAATTGATTTTTCTTTGGCACTGATGCTATAAAGTTTTGAATCATCTCTTCACCTACAGAGAGCGCTTCCTGAGTCTATGCAGTTCCTAGCATGCACACATTTAGCCTCTATAGGATTGCAGTCTTGGTGGAGTTCTGGGATGAGTACATGATGTCTTGAACATGTGCTCTGCTTAAAGAATTGTAATGAGAGGTTGGGTTGGTTTTGTTTGTTGGGTTTTTTTTTCTTTCTTGTGGGTTTTCTTTCCTTTTTTTTGATAGAGGTTAAAGGTTAGGTATCAAAGACAAATAAATGTTTGGTTCACCTTAAGAAAGGAAGCACTCAGGTTTTTCTGAATCATATATTTTTTTCCTCTTGTACCTGTATTCTAAATATCTGCTCTCGGGGAAAAAAAAAAAAAAAAAGTGGTTGCCGAACATCAGGAATCTGCCCTTTCCTGCATTTTCAGTTAGCCATTCAGCCATTA
>NW_026623249.1:4949495-4989619 GCF_030028575.1 Malurus melanocephalus | reverse complement strand
TTTTTAGGTTTTTATAAATACAGTAAAGTTTAAGTAACCCTTCATTTCCACTTTAAGACATCATGGAGAAAATTCAACCCGAGCAGGAAATACAGAAGTAACAAAACTGATAACAATAAATAAATAAATACAAACAAGCTCTTTATTACATTACACTCTTCTTCTGTCAGCCAGTTTTATATTTACAAAGCCTCCCGCACATTTGTATAAAGTTGATCATACTGGGATTGAAGAAAAAGAGACCTTTCCAAATAAAATCGAGATGATGAGATACCCTAACTCCCAGTTATTACGTAATTAACATCATTTATAAAAGTTCACTGCTGCTAAGCCCAAGTATTTTACTTTTCTAARTTGTTGCTAACTCACGTCTGATTCTTCACAGACAGTTTCCTCCAAATGCACATCACTTGTTGAGACGTTCGGTACAACTATTACCACTTTAATTTATTAACCCATGAGTCTTCCACTTTCTAGAAAGATCTAAAGCAGGTATTACATTGAAAAAAAAGCCTAAAGCTAGAGCTATGAATAAGAAAACTGAGAAGAATTATTTGCCCTAAGGGTAAGTTTTTTTACCAGTACAGAAAATTTTCTTTAGAAGGAAGTATTTCCATTGCTCAACATTCAAAGCCAGGTTTTTTCATTTATTTTTCGTTTATTTAAACTGAGTTAGGATAAAGAAAAATCAGCCCACACATTTCAGATGATCTGCAGATGAGATGCTCAGTTTATTTACTGAAAACATCCAAGCTGCTTTACATTCCAGACATGTTCAGACAGATTCCTTCCAACAGGTCAAAACATATTCCCAAGGAGTAATCATATAAAATATTCTTTACCTTTAGCAGATTCCAAAAATACTTAAGTATGTTGGAAAAAACTTAATGAGAAACATGTTAAAAAAATTGCGTAGTCTGAAGATAAAACATCCTGCACCTAAGAAGTATTATGGCAGTTAAAACTGACAGCTAATTTCTCAACTGGTACTGTAATAACAATGCTACTTTTCCTCACTACTCTGTATTACTTTGCATTTTTAGAGAGAGAAAGACATCTTCCAAACCACATTACTTCTAGAGCAATTACCCTGAAGCAATGAAAAGAGAACTGTGTTCAGGAACTAAATTTCAGTCAACACACTTGATGGTAACCAGCTTATTTCATGGCCACCATATGAATACTTCTAGTGATTATATCTTGTATATCAGGTACTGTTTTTACAACTAGATCTCACGATTTTCTCATATCAAAAGAGCTCATAGGAGACAAGCTCTTCCTTCCAAAAAATGTTCCTGACTGGTGATCAGAATTGACTTTATTTTAGATCTTTTTGGAAAGAATCTTCATGTAATAGATTCCAGCTGTCAATCAGGTCACATTTGGTYAGAATTACTTTTTGTTTCAAACTCTGATAGACTCTTTACTAGAAGTTAAGCATAAGAATTGACAGATACTTGCCAGTATCTCAAAACATTGATAGTTTAGTAGATCAAATTTAACAGGCTGCAAAAACATGTTTGTGTCTTTAATTGAACTCTGCACTTACCACTGAACTATATAAATATTGCTGCTACAAAAAAAGATTTTCTTATTAAAACCAGAAATTAAGTTAGATCTAATTTGTTACGGTGGAGGCGGAAGGTAGCAAGAGGAGAACTCAGAGGGAAAAATGACTGTAGGTGTTTAAACTAAATATGTCTGGTCAGCAATTAAATTAGTTATTACACCAAAGTCACAACAAAGTAAGTTTGATCACAAAACAGCTGAGCAGGAGAATATTTATTTCATAATTAATAAAATTTATTTTTTAAAACTAACATGAAATCAGAGAGGAATAGAGAAGATTTAGAAATTTCCCCCAAATCCTCTTATTAGCCTTAAAAATAATAGATAATAGTAGCATATTTTACAAAATTCACATTACAAGAAGGTACTGAATCTACTGTGAAAAGTAACCCACAAAGTGCAAGTGCCGTAACTACCTTTAATTCATTACAGTAAAATTTCCAAGTATTTTGGTTATATTCACCATGTTACCACTCTTTGCTTTTATAGTGTAAAGTTAGTGTATTCGAAAATTTTATGAAATGTCTCAACATATCTTCATTGATGTACTTGAGGTTTCTATATTAAAAAAAAAAAAAAAAAAAGCCCTTGTATGATAAAGGTATTTTAAAAACCTTCTGTTATTTTTCACCAGGAAGTTATCATGCAATTTCTTTAGCAGTGGCATTTTAAACCTTCATAGTGAAATTCTTTAAGATGAAAATCATAGAAATGACAAGGTTAGAGAAGACCTCTAAGATCATTGAGTYCAAGTATTAACCACCAAATCACAGATTCGGACATCAGAGAAGGAATTCTTTTTTTCTTACCAGAAATATTTCTGTTAGTGAAATTACTTTCTGGTATTATGGCGTTTCTTTTGAACTRTGTAGGAATTGTTTATACAGGTAAGTTGTAATCATTCCATCCTATTAGGGAATTAATATGCAAGAAATACTTACTAATCCAGTGATTTASCAGAAACCAATTAATGTAAATTTTACTGGCTCAAATGTGTCATCCATTTACCAAGGTGAGCTCTTTACATGCATATTTTYCAATATTTTTTAAAACATAAAATGTACCAATAAAATTACTTTTTCCCTCTTGCTAAATATTTCTTATGATCCTATTTTGTTTTTGTTAAAAGTCAGCAGTTGTCTTTATATAAAAAGTACATTTTCATATTGAGAACTGTACCTTTTTTCGTGCATCACTTTCCTTTCTTCCTTTTATCATCTCCACTGTGACTCCGCAATGCCTCCATCAGCAATTATTAAATCATATGGGGAGAGTTAATATTTTGAAAATATTCATGGTGTTAATTTCATACTCCTAACACAATATGACATGCAGAGAGAAGAATGATGTAGTCAGGTTTCTAGTGATATATCATTCATAGGTTGGAAGCTGTCCTATAACACTACCTGGAAATAAGGAAATAAAATATTGTATGCAGACTTCAAGACTTAAGTTCATTGGAGAATTGAAAATCAGGAAGAAATTCTCTGTTGTACACAAAATACTTATTTTTAAACAYTTAAACATTTTAAACATTATTCTTGTAAAGTGCATTGGCATATATTTTTTTTCTCTGTCTTTATCATTACAATGTTTGAACACATTAACAAAGTCCTCAGACAGAAAACTAGATGGATATCTACTTTTTTGTGGTGTTAAAATTTTGTATCTTGTTAATTCAACYGCAGTATATTGTTTGCTTTGCACATTCCTTTTACAGCAAAACCTCCGCATTTTGCAAATAGAGACAAGCTGATGACGTGTTTTTTTGACAATTTTTTATTTTCACTTTCTTCTTGCAAGTTTCTAAGCAATATAAACTGATACTGTTGCTTTTTCTAATTTATGACCAGTCATAAGAAAAGCAGTTAACAAAAATCTGGACTTTCACTTCCTCAAATTACTAATCTTGTAATTCAAATATTATTTGCTCTTGAAATTTAAGGGTACAAGCCTGCAGCCACTACTGGTATCAGAAATGCCCTAGCGGGGCAGTTACTTGCTATAACAGCTACATTAATACAACTCCCCCGAGTCTGCTTCATGCCATTCCCTCGGGTCCTGTCACTGGTTGCCAGAGAGAAGAGATTGGTGCCAGCTCTCTTAACTGTCCCTTTACTACATGAATTGCACTGCATTCAACAAAACTACACTGCTGTAATGGCTTCCATACTGTAATGGCTAAGTTTGGAATAACACCAACTGTTATTCCAAGAGATGGCTGCAGTCACACGCAGTCTTCTAGTAATGCATCTTTTAGTCAGAAAGCATTCTTTCCTGATTGATTCTCAAAGGATTTATATGCAAGGACTTTGAAAAAGGGCTTACCAGAAGTGAATTTACAAGCTAAACAATAGCATGGCTAGGAACTGCCCATTTCTGGATAGTTCTGGCCTCTTCTTTCTGAAATGCCTTGTCCTCTGACTGTTCACAAAAGCTCAGAAGACTCAGCTTCAAATTTAAGTACCCCTTTTTCAAAACATAAAATTCCAGTATTGCTCTGTAGCTCGACAATGCTAATTATTAAAGTTTAAGATATTACGGTTGCAGGTTTCTGCCACATTTCCTCTGATAAATTGTCATGCCTGTAGCAAAGACAGCTGAGGGAGGTGTATGTTCCCATTTCAGCAGTTCACGTTCCAGGCTAGTACCCGTTTTAAAGCCCTGTTGTAGATGTGTTTGCACAAATTTATGGGCACATGTATAGATGTCAGAGACTCTGCTATGGGAAATGTGGGGTCAAACCAATAAGGAAACAGATCTGACTGTGTGAGTGTGGTGTGTGTAGGGAGTCAAGTGGGACACCCATGGGTTGCTGGAGCCGCTCGTTGCAAAGGGACTTTAGTCCCAGCTTTGGTGGTGCGAGTGAGACTGCCAGAGTAGTTCCTGGATAGTCAGACAGAAAAGTTTCCTTAAACAATCCACCAAGCATATCTAACAGGACTCTTACAATGGCTGTGTCATATGTTTCACAACATAAAGGCATAGAGAAACCTATTGGTCAGCATGGTYCATATGTGATGGACTGAAGTTTTATTTATATTGGTCCATATGTGATGAAGTTTTATTTATATTTAGCTTACTTTTCAAGAAAACAAATGAAGATGTCATTTTTCACATCTTCAGTAGGAAGAATGCGAACTTTATTTGCCTTGACAAGGAGGGAAATGGAACTCTTCACTCCCAGGATAATAGGTGACTGGTACTTCTGCCAAGAAGTCTATATGTGTCCTTTTATGCTTTTGTGCTTCTTGTGTACCCGAGGACGCAGTCATGGGTCTCTCGCTAGACCCGACGCATGCCCCATGGGACAGACCAGCTGCTGGTCAGTTCTGCCTTTGGCTGTGATATGAAAAGCGCCATTCTGGCCCATGTCAAAGCAGGCCCTGTGTTTTTTCCCCCCATGTCTAAGGCAAAAATGGAACGTGTATGAGGAACGGCTACTTGGGGGTTTGACCTGAAGTTCACACAGGATAACCCGTTTGCTTCTGACTCACCTAAAAGCAGAGCCAACAGGCACCCCTTTGGTTTCCTGGCACTCTTGAACCTCAAAGCTGTTTATTTAACCACTCCAAACCTCCRTGCTTTGGTCAGGCATAGCCATAGCCCAGAAGTGGGACACGAGGGGTGATAAGGGACGAGCAGCGAGCAATGCAGGACACTGATAACGCAGTCTGGCGGATTTCAGGCAGGCTTTCGAAGGTGYCAGGAAGCAGAGCCACGCAGCCTAGAGCTACTGTGGCGGGAAGCCGCGGGAGGGAAGGGAGGGAGGAAGGAASGGTGGGCCGGCCGCTCCAGGCGCCGCCCCTCGCTCCGCCACAGCGCCCCCTAGCGCCAGCGACGGCAGCGCGCCCCGGCGCCTTCCTGCGCCTAACCGCGCCCGGCCGTTCCCAAGGGGCGGGGCCACTGCCTCATTTAAATATCACGGCATCTCATTTGCATGCCGCCAAGATGGCCGGGCCTGCGATTGGCCGGTTCCGGAGCAGCCCCCCGCTGCCGGCCCCTGTGCCCACAGAGGGGGCGGGGCCATCCCAGAGAGGGGAGGGGACACGAGTTTATTTGCATAGCGGCCCGGCGCGTGCGACGCGGGGAGGCGGTGTTGGCGCCCGGAGCGGGTTCCGAGTTTGAATCCGCGGCAACGGCAGCACGGCAGCGGCGGCGGCCGTTGGGGCGGGAGCTGCCGCGGGACGCCAGGGCGCAGGTACCGCGGGGCGCGCTCGGCGCGCGGGGGACGGCAGGGCACGGCAACGGCTGCTCCGCGCGGCGGCAGCGGTGGTTGCGACAGTGCGCATGCGCCGGCGAGCTGCAGTGCTGTACACGCGCCTGCATGGGAGCACGTGACTCGGCTCCAGTGCAGCGGCGGTGGCGCGCGTGCGCGTCCCCGTTGCTCTCGCGCGTTGGCGGCGGCGGTAGCGGCGCGGGCACAGGTGGGTCCGGCGGGGGCGCGCGCGGGCAGCACCGGGCACCCGCCTGGACACGACCCGCCTCGCGCGGCCTGGGCGAGGCAAGGTGGCGGATCGTGTTTGGGTGGGACAGGGGCGCGCACGGCGCCTCGACAGCGTTTCCTCGCTCGCTGCCGGAAATGGGGTGGTGTGACGTGACCTGGGTGGTGCTGTGCGCCGCCGGGAGGGGCCGCACGGGCAGGGCGGGTGTGGGGCGTTGCAGCGCATGGGCTGTGGAAGCAACGAGGGAAAACTCTTGGTGATGTTTCTACACTGGTGGGCACCAGGGCACAATTTCTTTTTTGTATGGATACGCTCACTCATTGGAAGCCAAACCGTTTCTGTGTGGGAACAGAGAAGGCCGAGTTGTGCGTATTTCCATGATGCCATCGGTAAACAAGGCCCAAGTGGCTCCTCGAGGTGTCATGGCCGCCCACATCAAGCAACATGGCAAAACGGTTTAAGCCATGCTGTCATGAGGTTAAAGAAGGYACATTCGAACCTCTCTTAAATATTTATGATATCGAAACTTTTCATGGTTAAGAGCTTCACACTTAGTAATTTTGAGGCCTGTTAGAGGTGTAACTTTGTCCTTGAGCGGTTTGTTCTTCTAGCAAGTCCATCCTTCTCTTCCTGGATCTCCCAGTCTTTGGCAGATACTCAGTGGAAATGCTGATAGTAGGATGTTTTGTTGCTTAACAGTAATCATGAAATAATTTTACATAACATCACGTGACTGTGACCCTTACAGTAGACACACTTATTGGAAAAATTGGATGAAATTGTTGATGGAAAAGTGTGTGCTTAAAATGACAGAGTAAATAGCTCTGCTTTTCTAAGCAGTAGTCAACGAGTCYTAAAAATGCAGCTTTAATACAGTCACAGAAAAACGTCAGTTGCATATGTAGACGTCTTATTTCTCATATGAATCAGGGGATGTAAGAGCATTGTAATATATATGYTTTATGAATATTCTAAATTATACAAAGAAATGCGGTATTGTTACAAATAGGCTTTCCAGAAATTAATTCTGCAAGATTCAGAATTTTTTACTAATATACTTCTTGTCTCTTGTGGAAGTTAAAATATATGTTTGTACGTGCTACAGCTCATAATACTTATGTTCATGTTTTCAAAAATGTAAGTGTAAAGAATGTACTTAATCTTGGCTTAAATCTCAAATTAATTAGATATGAAAACTGTACACAACCATCAGCTATCAAGCTAAGAAAAAAGTGGTTTTCTCATTAGGTACTGGTTTTTGCAGTCTTAGAGGAAGGTATGAAGGAGAGTATTGCATCAGGTATTAAGAATTGCTTGGAGAGGAAGAAACTAAACACAAAAAACACTGCTGTTTGATATGTGATTTTGGGTATGTAATTTCTCAGTTTTAGATCTATGAAGTGGGGCTAATGGTAGTTGTCAGGCCAATCATAAAACAAATTTGTTAATGTCTGCGAGAGGATACATGCAATTCATGAATCATGGGAACTGCATCCATTTTTTATTCCTCAAGTATGCCAGTTGCCTTACCATTTTGTATGTTCCAAAGTATTGAGTTAAGTTGCTACGTATATATAATTCAGATARTATTACACTAATTATTGTTATGTTCTTAGTTTGGAAGACATAGTACATTGTTTAGAGTAAAAGGTGTTTTTAGTTGGAACCTTTAGTTTTCAGTTGGAACCTTTCTACCAAACATTATATTTTTCAGAGTAGTGGAAAGAAATGTTACAGTATAAAGCAACAATCGATCAATTCCTCATAGAAAACGGTATCTTCCCAGAAAAAAACACCCAACCAACCAATCCTACAGCTGACATATTGTTTCTAGCTTTACCTCCAACATATTGCTGTTTCCGTAAGGCTGTTTTAAACCGATGTTYATTTTAATTTTGTGTTTAAATACGTAAACATACATGTTGATTTCAGTCAATRCACTGAAARGCGTATTTATTCATCCTAACGTTGAGTGGTTGGGAATTAYGAAGAGTCGTTAAGTGTTGTGCAGCCTTAGGTTTTTCTGAACTTCTGTATTCCTTGTGTCATGATCATGGACTCTTTCCCCAACAGTTTAAGTAGTTTTTACTTGTGAAGTTCTTAAAGTCGTAAGTGACAGCCAAGATATTCCTTGAAGTCAGCCTTACTGACCTGTGTAAAAATAGGAATAAAGGCGGGGTTTCAGTGAATGATGTTTTGAGACTTCAGTTGAGATGCACTCAACTAGTAGTAGATGCTTGTAAATTTCATCAGTATAAAAATTGTTTGGTTTGCTTGATGTTAACTAATGCATAAAACCACATGCAACAAAACAAAACATATCAATAAAGGGGCTAAATGAGAAAAGTGGATAGAACATGGCTCTTGAGTCTTCATGTTAGGAACCCTGGAATGAACTGTGGCTCTGTGTAATGATATTTAAGAAGTGTGTAGGAAGTTAATATTAGCTATGTGGAGCAGTGTTTAGACAAACAACAGGGTTCCATGCTCTTGTGTCTTCTTGTTCAGTAATTCATGAGAAAATTGAAAAATGGAAGCGCTGTTTTAAAACTTAATTTATTACTACAGTATTTGGACTTGCTGAGAGGATGACAGAATGTTTGGACACATCATCATCATGAGAGTACRGAATTAAAAGTTTTTCAGAGTTCTTACCGCAATGTGATAAGTTAAAATTTTATTCTGTAATCTTACAAAATTCTTTGACTAGAAAACCCACATACAGATGCCATGCTAAATAGCAGTGAAAAATGGCAGTCTCACAAGACTAYAGAGTATAGATATTACACATTAGTGTTGGTTCACTAGTATTTTCTGGGCCAAAACACTTTCAGAAGAGTTATTCCACGCGTAWCTTTTGTTTACTTAAATATCAGGTTTTATTTTTAAATGAATTGGATTAATAACTTTTAACATACTAACACACTTTTAACTGAGGTATGTTGTAGTGGACATGTAACTTAATGCACATGATTTCTTACTGTTTAGATTCAGATTTTTTGCATCCATGTGTCTGTGTTAATCCATGCCTCTGCACGTTCATGAAGGTTTCTGACAAGCAAGATACTAGTAGCAACTGGACTGKGACATGGATTCTGTTTTCTCAGGGAAAATGTTCTCTGAAGTTTTTTGACCAATGTGTTGTTTTGCCTATTCAAACTTACATAGTTTTTTAGTTTTTATATATCAAGCTAGAAAACTCAAGTGTTACAGASAACACTGTGTTATGCAAATGCAGCTCTTGGGTTCCAGATTAGAATGACTCTACGTTTATGGTGATATTTTTGAAATTATAAGACTTGAAATCAGAACTCACTTTTTGATGTACTAATTTTGTCAATGCACTAAAACATAGAATTTTCTTCTTTTTTTAAATATTGCTATTGGGGAAATTATATGCAGATTTGTTATACAAATGGAATATTTTAAGTTTTGAAATCTTGCAAGTTATTGTAAAGTCTCACAGGTTGGTGATGTAGTATATATGGCGTTCAGTATGGGATATACACCTGGATATATGGAACTGTTTTTTAAGTTTGTTGTAAATTGGATTTTTATTTCAGTAATAGGTTTTGGTGAAGGAAAATTTCATTGTAATGAGTGGTTTTAAATTTGCTGTAATGAATTTATTTACCAGTGTTGACAAATCTGTTTTTTGAGAAATACGCCTTTTATGCATTTGAACTTCAAATATATTTTAATTTTATTCTCTGAATCTGTACTCTGAGAGACAGTAGAGCTGTCTCATATGTGGCATATGCCCTTTCTTGTACTGCAAAAAAGGAGAAGCCAAATGGCGTATTTCACCATTTTTGAGTTAGAAATACCAACTGTGGTGCTGATGAGTGCATCAGACAACTAYTGCTGGCATGATTAATCAATCCTGAAATAACTAGCTACAGCTGGCAACTGACATGCACAGTTACATAAGTTTAGGCCTTTTCATAATTGAAGTGGTTGAAGGGCATGTTCTACTTTTTGGGGGGAGTGCCTTACTATGTTGGGCTGATTTTGGATCGTAAAGACTATTTTTCAGTAGAAGGCTAGATATAATTCAACAGTAATTTACTTCAGAATTGCCTCATGGGCTCTTGYGAGTATTTTGTTTTAAAACAGGCAAATTGGGATTTTGCACAAGAGAGGTGAGGCAGATATAGAAGGGCTCCCTCCAGAACTGGTCCAGTATTGCCTCTATGAGAAGGCATGATTGGCGGTAATGAACAGATACTAGAGTGACACCTGTATTGGATTTAGTTTTGTTCGTATTAAACTTCTGTCTCTGTTTGACAACCCCTTTGTCCCTGCCATAGGTTCTCAAACCAGTTCTTCAGAAATGGCTCTGTTACAAGATTCCAGCAAAATTCCTGAAGTGATTCTAGATAAGAGTTCTTTTTTGAGAAACTTCAAAATGTTTATTGTAGTCATAAAGAATTAGATGTTTGATTTCAGCAGGCATTGAAGTGCTGGAATATTCTGGAGGGTTTTGGTTAGTTTTCTTACTAAGTAAACTTACTTTTTTTCTTCCCCATGTAAAAACTTCATTGGGCAGCTCATATTACAGAACATTTCAAAGTACGTAGAGCAGTAAAAAGGTATAGATTAATTTCTTAATAGTGTTCATGTTTTTCAGAAGCATTCTGGAAAAAAGTTTCCTAATGTTTTTGAGATTTGTGCATGATCTAGCTTTGTATCCATCACTGTTAATACGACATAGATTCTGAACTGCCTTGGAATTGTGAGTGATTTGAAGTATGCTATACAAACTGTGGATTACAGGCCTAGCAGGGCTGCCTCTCATGGTCTGTGGTTTATTTCAATTTTCTCTTTACCGCTGGTGCTAGGTAGCTGCAGTGCTGCAGCTGTGCATTAACCACTTCCTGCCCGTCAAAGAAACCATTCCTCTGCTCACACCCACCCACCCTGCCTGTGCAGTTTGTTGCAATGTGGTAAAGATGCTTTGCTGTGTAAACGTTTTACCTCCTGCTGGGTCGTCACTCAGTGGCTTGAAGTGTGCATTGTAGCCATCTTAGTCTTATTTTCAGTGCAGCTGAGACGGAGCAGTTTCAGAATGGCTGACAAGGTGCTCTTCAGTGCAGCAGTTCAGCTTGGCTGTGTACAAATGAACAGAGCTGTTGGCATCATGCTCCAGACCTTAGAGGTGAGCACCAGCTCTGCTTTACTGAGGAGCAGTTTCAAACTTCAGTTGGGCAAGGTTAACTAATTCTAAGGGGTATAAAATACCTTTAAATGCTGTGATCTTTTAATTTTTGGTCATTTTAAGAGCTGTTTTTGTTCTGKGCATTTTTTTTTCCTTTCTCACTGAATTTCAAATTCACAAACCTCTATCTTTTCTTAGCTACAGGATAGATTAGGTGGATCAGGGCAAGTCGAATGTCATACCTGTCTTGCTAATGAAATTGTTTTGTCTTATTTTCTTACCAGGCCAGAAGAATTCTCATACTAAGCTGTCCGTTTTTTAAATGCTTGCCTCACTTTGATTTTAATGTGAAATAAACTCCTTACGGACTTCATAAAATTTTTGTAACTGAGTGGTTAAATTTATTATGTTTTCAGTGTGTAACTTTTCCAATGCTAGATAATTACATTACSTATATGAATATATTAGAATACCAAGAATTATATAAATATTAACTTTTCACAGATAGTATTTATTTGCAAGTCAAGAATAACACTACAAGTTTTACAGGATTACTACAAATGAGAAGACGGAAGTTTTGAGGTTTATTGTTATTTTCTTTGTATAACTTAACTGAAATCTGAGTTTCAAAGTGCTAGTGGTTTCAATGACCTTGTGTATTGCCTTGTGTGGTACTGGTTGGTGACCTTGTTATCCTTAAACATATTCAAAGATACTATTTGTGTCCAGGGAGATGAAGGTAGGGAAAAAGTATTGCTCAGCTTTTTTTCCACTGGGGAGTTGGACAACAGAAAACCAGAAAGAAGGCTGTTTTCTTTATGACTCTATATACAATTTTCCTSTTCTATGTCTTATACCTAGTTCAGGTTTTCATGTGTTCTTAAGCTGCACATAAGTTAAACCAAGAGTAATTAAACAGGGAGTTTCTGGGAGTTCTTCAGAAACATATCAGGAGCAACAGATGAGCAGAGTAACTCACCAGASTGCAGCTCATAGTATTTTCCTGGCTGAAGGTGGACATAATGCTAGGAATATGGAAGTCAGTCTACATGTTGAAAAGTTTAGCCCTTAGAATTTTTGCACATTAGTTTGCTGCTTTCCGTAAAATCTACAACAAAGCACTTGGTGGTTAAACTAGTTTTTAATATCTCTTCCCACATATTCTCTTCTACAGTTAATGGCAACAAACTGTTCATGAAGACACCTAAGTATTCTGTGCAGACAGTGCATGTCAGGTTCTCAGGAGTCGTGGCTGCTCCATGTTGATTTTGTTCATTTGACAAAAATGTAAAAAGTCARTAAAATAGGGAGTTTTTAAGCTGAGATTGATTGGTAACTTTAACAGTGAATTTTTAAGTAATTGGTCATAGAATTCTTCTGCTGTAGTATAAGAGATAAGTGAGAAGAGTAATGCAAATGCGTAGTTAGAGGGTGTGATGAAAAGCAGGTAGTTGGTTTTATTATTTTTATTACTAGTGGAACTTTGTTTAGTGAATTTRATTTACAGCAGATTTTACTTCATAATGGCATTTTTTGATTGAGTAAGATAGTTAAGATCCTGGTAACATTTGGGTACTTTAAAATGTCTGAAAATTCAAGCCACAAATTCTAATGAAACATATTTGTCTTGATAAAATGTGAAGTTTTGCTTCAGCTGGCAATTTAATGAAGGTTGGTTAATAATGTAGTTCAACAATAATCTTCCTGGTTTTCTGCAAGATATTGAGTCATCCTGAACCCAGTCTTATAAATTATTACTGAGGTTTGTGTTAGTGTGATTTTTAGTCAGTTACTGTTGATTAGTTCCAGATTTTAATAACTAATATTGTTCACAGGAAGCAGAAACATTTCATTCTGTGAGGTCACTAAACTCYTGTTTCATAATCTCTGAAGGGAATGAAATGTTATGTTTGAAACATACTTCACCATACACATYGTGTGGCGGTTTGTTGTTTTTTGGGAGGTTGGGTTTTCTTGGTTTCTTGGTGTTCTTACAAAGAAAACAGGCATATAAAAATTGTCTATTGTTATTTGTTTTGTTGATACGAGTTAAACTCTGCTTTAATGGAAACATGAAAAGTATTTACATTCACTGTAAGGCATGGTTTTTCATATGTATGACATAGGAGTAAAACACTGTACATTCAGACCGTGTCTTTTACATAATTCTTTTAGAGTATTTTTGTTGCCCATGGGTTTTTTCCTGCAAGTCGAGCATGCTTACTCCTATTTTACAGAGAAAGTATGGAGAGATTGCCAGAACTCAAGAGAAAAGCTCTTGTCTCTGTGTTTCCCCTTCCCTTTGGTTTTGGTTTCCGTTGCTTTTTAGCAAGCCATTTTGAACACAGTTCCATTTTTGGAAGTGCTGTACAAAATGGCCCAGCAGGGAGCTGTAGTTTTATGAACTGCAAGAATATATTGGTTTTGTTATATGAACTGCAAGGATAGTATGGTTTGGCGTTTTTTGGTTGGTTTTCCTTCTCCTTTTCTAAAGTAGGTGTTGGAGCTAGAGAGGCTGCCACAGGTCTGGGTAGCTCAGCCCTACTCTAAAGGCAGCCCCCTCTAAAATTGGTTGCCTTGTGTAACCGAGTTGGTCCATTTCTAACTACTGTATCATAAAGCATGGTGGGTTTTTAAACCTGTTTTGTATATGGGATACATTCTCATTTTCTGAAATCCAGGTACATTATAATCTTTTTTTTTTTTTACGGTGGTATTAATAGTTAAAAGTATTATCACTCTTCACTCTCATGGTGGTGTTTTTGTTTTAATAATAAAAAAAGCCTGAAAAACACTAATTTATGTACATGGGGACATGGTACTTGAGTGAATGCTAAAACACCACTACCACTCACGCTTTTGTTAAATGTTCATGATTTGGATTAGAAATAGATGTGTGTAATGAAGTAATGACTTCAACTGAATTGATTGCCATACACTTCTAAAGTGAGATGCATTGTCAGACTATGCTTGGCATTCTTGAGTCTGTGCGTTCTAGAAATACTAGCTTTGTACTGCTGATAGGTAAACTTAAAAGACTCAGCGGTTAAATAAATTGCAAATAGGGTAGTAGTCCCAAATCTATATGATTTTCCCAAAAGAAATACAATTTTTAAAAGAAAACCAATAATGYATCTTGAAAAGGTGTAGAGATTCTTTTTTGYCCCTCTGTGCAAATGCAGTACTTTAAAAGAGAAAGTACTTTCTTGTAATTACTTTCATTAATKCACCAACTACYTGCATAGTTTTTCTTTACAGCAATYATAGTTGCTTGGAACCATTTTAACATAGCTTGATTGTTTTCTTTTCTTGATGTTCCTTTTAAAATTCAGAATTGTCTCAATTTGCACAGCTACATCTTGTATTTTGATAAAAATTTTGGGAGCAAACAATTTCAGCCAGAATTTGAAATCGAATGGACTGCTGAATTAACTCAATATTGTTTAATATATGCAAATCACTTTAAAATAAACACAAATCACTTTGGTTCTTTAGGCATTGGAAATAAATGGTCATCAAGCTCTTAGAACTGTTTGAAATCTTAAATACTTATCACATCATGACTGCTTAAACAGTTGAATTGGACCTTTAGTTTTAGCTGTAAAATTCAGTAGATTTTTTCAAGTACTGTCTTTGAAGGAATTTTGAGTGAAGCAAAATTTTTCTTTTCTTTATAATCTTGATTTTCAGGTTGAGATCAGTCAACTTTTCAATATTTGTTTAGTAAATAAGAAAATTTTTCATGTAAAGTGAGCAAAATGTGGGGGTTTTGAAGTTGATAAGGATACTCATGCTGAGGGTTTTCCATTTCTAGAAGAAAGGGAGTGCAATATTAGACTTACTGCCTGTAAATGACCGAGTTTAGACACCTTTTTACCCATTTTCTGCAATAGAAAAACGGATACAAACACTACCAGCCCTCCCTTCCCCCTTTCCTGCCTTTCCTGTTCTTTCTGCTGATACAGGCTTCTGCAGTAAAATATCTTCAAATAAACCACAGCTGCTAAAATAATGGACTGATAAACAGTTCTTTACTTCAGAAATATACATAATTGTCTTTCAAGCAGCAATATGAGAAGAATTTGGGAGTTGCTAAAGGTTTAGTTGACTTTCAAGTGAACAATAATTTGATCTGTTTTGTGTTTTGGAGAAGAAAAGTCAAGGAAGGGGGTGTTTCAGACTTCTGTATGCATCGCTTACAGAAGGGCCTTTAATTTTAATTTGCTCTGTGGTGGGTGGTTTTCTCGTTTGTTCTGGTTTTTTGTTTTGGATTTTTTTTTTAGGTCAAGGTACTAATGACATTTAATCGTGGTTGGATTGTTTTTTTAATCACTTATTTTAGACAAACTCAATGAAATGCATTCACGTTCAAAATTGTTTGGATTGGGGAAATAATTTTGTGTGACTATTTTTCTATTTTGAGAGAAATCAACTGAGAGTTTAGGATGTTATSTTTGATTAGTACCTATTCAACTCTTTAGTTAATATTAGTTATTTTGAGCACAGCTGGCCTCATTTGACTACAACATCTGCTTTTCAAGGTCACTTTACATGAGGGAGTAGGAAGATGGGCGCATGATAGAAGGAAGAGTTCTGTTAACTGGCTTTGAGAAGGCAAAGTCACAACAGCTTTTAGGTGTTTCCACTGACGCGGGAAAAACGTGGGAAAGGCAGGCAAACAATTTGGTTTTTCCTGTAGTGATGGTCACTGGAGAATTATAATGGAGGACACTACGGTGTACTCAGGTTAGAGTCTCCTGTTAAAAACAAYCCCAAAACAAACCACACCCACCCTTCCTCTACTCCTTCCCCCTCCATGAAAAAATAACAACCAAAAAAACGGAACTGTAAACAGGAAAAACTACCCAAATCCCCTGCTTTGGAAGCTGCTGAAAGATCCCTGTACTTTAGTTAGGGGTGGTTGTCAGCCCTGTGCATGGCACACACAGGCTGCTACTGGTCTGGGTTGCTCAGCCCTACTCAAGACAGCCCCCTCTGATACTGATTGCCTTGTGTAATGGAGTTGGTGCATTTCTAACTCCTAAATCAATTGCTCCTCCTCTCTGTGAAAACGTTTTGTGCTTGATAATGAGCTTTGTCATAGCCGGTGGTGTGAGAGGGAGGAAGGCACTGGGAGGAAAACACAGCGAAGGGGGGCGGGTTACTCTGCCAGAACGTTCTGGAAGCCGGGTGGTGCTTCCCGCAGACTGCAGATGCAGAGCTCGCCCGCCGGGCTGCCGGCAAGTTCTGGCATGGACTTTCTATACCAGACTAGAGCCTTGAATAGAAAATGCTCCAAGGTTCTTATTTTGCAGTATGTGTTTTACTGTGTTTAGAATCACACTGTTGTTCAGGTATTGTTGCATAAGGCGATTGAGCTGTGGGGAGGGAGGTTAGGGACACATCTGTATTTGGGAAAGCCAAGGGGGTTTTTAATTTTTTTTTTTTTTAAGCAGCATTGGTGCCCTTTCTTTTTAAGATTAGAAGCTGTTAATCCGATGAATCATTTTGCAAATGACAACAGCGTCACTGAATAATGTATTCTGCATGCACTTAGATGTGCTAGCATATGTAAATCAGTCTGAAAATAAGGCAAGTCAAAAGATATGGGCAAAATAAAGAGGATGTTAATGATTATCATTTTAATGTGATAGTCATTCTGGAAAAATAATTATCTTTCCCTTACAAATCGCTCTAGGATTTTGGATGCAAAAGGCGAGGGTAAATTATAACAAATAATGGGTAGTAATTTACATCGCTAAATATTTTCAGACACAAAAACAGTATCGATGTTAGAGATGAGCACGTTGTGTTGTGCTTAAATAATCTAGAACCAGCCATATATAAGCAAATTTGCTTGCAGCAGAAAATGGGACTATATTTCAACTATATGTAATCTTGASCCTGTTGGAATTCTAAATAGGAACAATGCAGGGAACTAGAAAATGCCAGGGGTGTAAAAGGCTCTTCTGGTCCTGAGATGCTCTGCCTTTGCCATGTTCAAATCAACAAGCATCACCGTCTCCATCGTTTATATGGCAGCACATGAGAAGATATTGGTGAAGGATTAATTGTTTATATGCACACGCACACTTAAAGCCTAGCTTCTTTTTTCTTTCCCCTTTAAAATAAGCATTTGTAAAATGTAATTTATTCATTTATTTGATTTGATTTTGACTGGAAGGAGAAAGTTAAGAACTTTAAAATTASCTCTTAGAAGTCACTGAGGCTGAAATCCAAGCTTTTGCCACTGCCTGTCACTGTRCCTTAGAGATACTTGAAAAGGTGATTCTGGAGRAGTGGTGTTTTTTTWATTTTTTTTCCCTATGCCCAACTGATTAAGAAAAGTTRAATGTGAAATAGAAACAACAGATTAAATGGCCAGGTATGTTACTTGCCAGCATTAGGTTAAAAATAAATTTTTCTTACTTGGAATTAATATTTACTTGTTGGAAATCTGCAAAGTACTCAAAATACTGGGTTAAACAAACCTGGTTGCTGAGCATTGTGCATACCTGTTTTTCTGGTGTTGTTTCTATCTTTATCTAGGAAATGACCATGACCAGTGGTGTGGGGAGCATCCTACTTGAAACAAGCTGCAATGTGAAATTTACTTCTAGACACTGTTGTCGGTTTTCACTTACATGAGAAATAAGCGTAGCGTTTGACTTTAGACATGGATCTGGATTATTAGTAAGCAAAATATCTAGAAGGTATATTCTAGAACCCGTGGGGAGGGGKAAGGTTTTGCTTAGCAACATCCTGCTGCAACTTAGTATTGAAATGAGGCCCCTTTATGTAAATTTTTACTGGCGCCAGCTAGCTGTAGCTGCAGTCTGGATTCGTGTCGGCAGCAGCTAACATGTGTCATGGACTTCTCTTTCACACGGGTTGCAGGAGCACTCTGGTTTCTGGAGAGAAAAAGCAGCACTGATGAATGTGAAAAGCTGTACAAAGGAATCTAGGTGTAATTAGATTGTTAGTAAGTGAAAATACTGAGGAGATTTCAGCTTTTTGGGGTTTTTTTTCAGTGTGCTGTTTTGCACTGTGCTGTAATAAATCTATGCTTGTTGGTACTACTGTGTGGTATGTGGGAGGTACTTCACTGCACATACTTGCTGCAGCACTAGTAGTTGGCAGCGCAGAAGGCAGTACAGAGTACAACTGAAAGCAGTTGCAGTTGCAATAGTTTCCTCAGAGGCTGTGGCATGCTCAGTGAGCTGCAGGGGTGCTCTGACACATTCAGCCACTTAGGAGGAGAAGTAGGAATTTTAGTAGGTTTTAACAAACAGATGTAGACTACTGGCTGAGAGGTACAACAGCATAGCTCAGGCTGGCTAAAAACCACTACTCATGCTGCAATGTAAACAAAGCAAGATCTTAATATCAAGATGGCCGWCTTGGAAGTCTACTTGTAGCTCATAATACTTATGCAAATGAGCTGCATGGCAGTGGCTTACCCAGAGGAGGGAGCCCATTTTGCACGTGCCATCTTCTTGTCAGGTAAGAGACACAACTCACTTTCTGCATTCATGTTTTAGAGGACTTTGAAGTTAATTTTCTACCTGGGTGCCCACCCTCCCACWTTGGCACAATGCCAGGAATGAAGTTTGAATGTAAGTGGCATTTTCTGGGAAGCCCAGAAGTCATTTGTTCTGACTGYGATTATTTTTGGGTTGCTGTTTTTAGGGGCAATGTTACCTAGAAATTATTGTAATATGTTTACCTTAGTAAAACCAAGTGCTTAAAAATATATTAGAAATTTGAATATGTAGTTTTTGTTGGTAATGTTACTACTTTTGTTTGATTCAAGCCTCTACTGYTTAGCTGCTACGTTTTTTTTGTTTSTATAGTGACACCAGTTGATGCATATGGAGGCTTAGCAATAGTGAGAGCTTACCCCAGAAAGGGTGCAGAATTGACTAAATTGAAACCACCAATTGTGTTTCAGCATCATGGTCTTATGAAGGGTCTTCATTATTCTAGCTGTAGTTTGAATTCTCTATTTGTTGAGTTTACAAAACTGTTWAAAAAATCAGATACCGAACTGTCATCCATAATTTTTTTAGTATAAATACCTTCATAAATACCTGTTTAGGTGTTAAAAAATTGGTTTTGTAAATAGGGAAATAGATCAGAATATGGTATTTTTATGATTTCCCCCTCTCAGAAGACAATAACCTTGCCTTGGAGCAGCAAATTTTAACAGAATTTTAAGTATTGGCTAATTACGTAATATGCCCTATTGTGGCTATGCATGTAGTGCATTAAATGGTTGCATGGGGCAGATGTGCTAGTTCTGCACAAATATATTTCTGTTATTTCTATTTTACAAGTCAGAGTAGTGGTAGGGTCCGAGACTAGAAAGGAGAGATGGATAAAGAAGATCACTGACCTAGAGAAAAGAGGTAATTGGAGATGCATGAACAAGCCAACAAAACATGGCCACTTAAAGGCACACATCAGTTCAAGATAGGGATGTGGAATTGGAATTAGACAGGCCTGTTTTTGTTGAAGGAAAAATAACATTAATTGAAGAGAATGAAACTAATAAGACAGAAGGATAAAGTAGGCAGAGAACTTATGAGAGCTTAAAATGGCAGTAACAGATATTGAAAATATTGGAGGTATTCTGAGATGGCCTTAGAATTAGGGCCTATAGAGTAAATATGCTGGGAAAGAGAACTGTAATTGGTTGATATTGCAGAAGAGGACATTTAATGGTTATGGAGAAGGGTGAACTTCTGCATTGATATGGCAGAGTAAGATGCTGCGTGCCTACAATACGCACCAAATGAGTTGCAGTTTGTAGTTAGTTCATACACTWTGAAGCCTTCTGTAACTTTAGTGCTAACTTAAGATGTAATATGGACTATTTTGCTTGTCGTTTATAAATCTGGTTATATGCATGTCCGGACAACAGAAAGTACAAAAATGRGCACATGTGAGAGAGAGTACAAACACAGGTGTATGGTAGGTTTCAAATAAATGACGCTAGAGATCACCGTTAACAACTGTAACGGTTTTCTGTAAATGTCAAATTTTGTTGGAATCAATCTTGCTTTCATGGCTATATGAAGGAAGCAGTTCAGGGCCCTTCCCTCCTTTTTGTGAAGTGTGAGCATGAGAATGGTAGAAGAGAAATGGCATTGAGTGAGGCATGAAAAATACAGGAAACTATTAAAAAAAAATGATCCTGAGAGTAGAGAGATCATCAAGGCCAGCTCCTCACCCAGCGCAGGACAACCCCAAGAATCACACCACATGCCTCAGTGAGTTACCCAAATGCGTTTTCATATCTTGATACTGTGACTGCTTCCCTGAGGAGCCTTTCACAACCACTGTGGACAAGCTGTTTCMGTGTTCACCCACTCTTGTGGTGAAGAACTGTTCTCTGTATCTATGTGGAGTTTCTCTTGCTACAACCCGTGTCTGTTTTCTCTTGTCAGTGTGCTGTGCATCTCTGAAAACAGTCTGTCTTTGTGTACTCTGTGAGTGTTAGGTTATGGGGGTTTGGGGTTTTTTTTTAAATAATTTTGCTGTGAGTGAGTAAAGGAAGAGGAAAACTTTTTTTTTTTGTCTCTTTCCAGAAAGACATCTCACTTTGATCTGAAAACAGCATTAAAAGAATGGCCAACCTGTGAAATTTAAATGACSCATGGGTTTGGAACAACTGATGGGCTTGCCCACTATGGCGACTCTTCAGATGGGTTATATGGGATAATACTTTCATTAACTATTCCATGTAATATAATTTCTGATACTGTATGCAGCTACCTAGTGAGGTCTGGTACCAGCTTGATTTCTAGTTTGACTTSGTGGTGAGACCCACAAAAGTTGTCTAGTTTTCCTCCCCAAGAATGTCTTGGCTGTCTCATCTTGTGGCTCTTAGCCTGATGAATCTAAGCTAGACAACAAACCAAGTTAATTTTGGTTTCAGCAAATGGATGGCTAAGGACATTCATTGGTCTGATGGGGCTAGAAGTTATTCCTTTTGTTTTCATGTTTTACAGTGTCTTCCTTAATTCTAGCAGCTAGTTTGTTATTTTTAACCAGACATGCTGCAATGATTTTGGATACTTTTGCTGTTTCCTCCATCTTCTAAAGACAGTGGGGAAGGCATAATCTCCATTCAGCAGAACTTGTAACTGTTGAATGAAAACYTTCATGGCTGAGAAAAATAAAATAGATAGTAATATTTCAGTCATCCTAATGGTGTGCAGTCAGGGACCATATCTTGTTCTTATTTACAGTTGTATCTCCTTTGTTGTGGGTCTTTTTTCTTAATTAGTGGTCAGATCTGTCCTAAAATTGCACCTTATCTGATGAGTTCCTTTTGTATTTAAATCTGCTCTGTTGGTTTGCTGTGGTGTTATTTTTTGGTTGGTTGGTTTTTGTTGTGGTTTTTTTTTTTGGGGGGGGGATAATCAAAGAGCAACATTTAAAACTGAGAAGTGCGACTTTTATCCTGCATTGTTTTAGAACTTCAATGACTTTAAGATAATTCATAAACATAGCTATAAGCTGTAGTATAGACCTGCACACCCATAAGTTCTTGGATGGGAGAGGAAGAGGTCCCTTGTGTTTTCCATCAGCAACCCCACAGAGGGAAGGGTGAGGCCTACTTTATCTGTTCTGAGTAGATCTGAACAAGTTTTTCTTTGGAAAGATCAGCTGATCTGTGATGCAGGATTTTGCACTGACTGTCCTAATGGCAGCTTATTACACATTTGACAGCAGTGGGGAGTATGAAACTAAYGTCTCATGAGCGCATTCACAACATGAGAAAGGTGTAGAAATGCTTCTGTTTGCTTTTGTTAGGAATAATAGCGTATTTTTTTACAGTATAAGAGCTGCACGTGTGTTCCAGGAAGTGCTGCTGACAGTTTAAGATTAATTTTGTAAATAATTTGCATTTTTCCAGGCTAAGAAAGTATTGRTCAACTCAGCAATGGAGGAGAGGTTTTGCAAAACTAAATCCAAGACTGTCCATTAGGCACAGAAAATCCAGCTATCATAGGAACTATCAAAATTAAAATGTCTTACAGTTCAACTTCAGTGCCATCTGAAGTAGACAAACCAGGCTGTCAGCTGGTTTGGACATGCTGTGGTTCTTCTAACTTAGTTTGGGAAGTAAGGAGAGCTACCTCTAGGAGGAAGGCCTTGTGTCAGTCTTTGGAAAAGAAGTTGCTGTTCCTAGCAAAAAACTTTTAACCAGTTTTTAATGTCAAAGCACAGTTGCTACTTTTTTGAGTGTTATGTGTGTTAAATGATTAGGTACCTGTTTGCTGCTGAGTTTCCCTTGAGGAAGCTGAAAGCATTTTGGTGATCAGTAAAGTAGTTAACATAAAATGAAGAAGAAATTTTTYTTCCCAAACAGCAGTACTAATTGACTATGCAGTTCAGTTGCAACCATATGTAGTAGCCCTAACACCGTTGATAGGATGTTTTATTCCACACATTGAAGAATTGCTGTGATACTACTGGAGCTTGTGCATAATTTGGAAAGGACATCACACTAAGCGGCAGCCTTCTCTGACAATCATGCCCTTTGACTAAAAGACCTAAATTCTCAGGACGTGTTGATTGTTAAAAAAAACATGCATTCTCACAAAAGAAATAGTTCTTTCTAATGTCCCTTCAAGGATCAGTAGATTCTTGTGCAGACAGTTTTCACTGGAACTGTACAGGATTTTAAAGAAGCTGGTACCAGCTTCCAGAGAAAATTAGAAAGATTCTCAGAAGGTTATCCAGTTCTGTAGCTTCTGTTGTCCTTTCCTCTTTGTTCTATTATTTAGAGAAATTGTTCCCCAAGAAGGCCCCATGGTGACAAATGATTATGACCTGGTAATTTTCACCTTGGGGTATGAAAATAAAATAGTTTTATGATTACAAAGGCAAACCTGGGAGATGTGATCACACATACAAATTCATCAAGAGAGTCCACAGTTAGTCTGAAAAATTGTCAGGAAACAGTTCAACTATATTAATGTGCCAGCATATGAAGGAAGGATGTATATTGGTGTCCTCACTCATTCAAAGAGAAATTAAGCCTTTGATTTTTGGGATGAGGTGAAACTGCAGCCTGTTCTTTCCAGGAAGCAAGCAAGCATTGGCTTGCTGGCTCACCAGGCAACACACAGCCCGTGGAAGAGTGTTCCTTTTGATGTTAAAGGTTTCTGGGTAGAACCTTTCTGGAAGTTGACTTACTACAGCAAGCCTTAAATGGTCAAAATTTAAGATGCTTTCCTTTGAGGCTTTTATACATTTTATCAGTGGAGGCATTTTTTAAGTATAATTCTTACCGTCTACTTCTTGGCATCTAACTCTGCGTCACACTTGGGAAACTTCCTAGACAAAAAAATTTATTTTTTTTTAAAATAGTCACGCTGAGTGACCATAGCAGATGCATTTTTCTCCATATGATTTTTTATGAAATTTGGGGAGGCAAGCAGTCTAAAATAGCTGTATAAATTCTTAATGTAYTTCTGTGTTTGTGAGAGGGTATTACTAAATTGTTGCTTCATCAGCTGCTTTTCGCCATCACAAAACAGTAAAATTAAGGATGTTTTTGGTAGAACTGTTTTGATCTCTTCACAGAAGTCTTTTACAGACCAAGTACTGCCAACTCATGAATGTGCTGGCAGTATCACTACAGCCTGCCCCCTGTTTTTTAGGACCAGGCTAAAAATTTTTTTATGGACTGTTCAAGCAAAATCAGTGCCAAATAATATATCAGTTGAGCTAAACTTGCAATTCCGTTTTTTTTATTATATTGTATAATATTGTGAATGCTAGTTTGATGTTCTGTGCAGACCATCAATGCTTCATGAACTTGTAATAATGTCTTCTTTTTTTGCATTATCAAGCAAAACAATGACTTCATTACTGGAAGAAGTACGTTCTGCTTTTGTTCACTTCCATCCTTTCTACTTAGGAATGCAACACTGGTGTTGGAGGTGGCGCTAAACTTGCTTTTTTGGTGTACTAAACGGGTCACATATCTAGGTCTATTTCATTGGTTCACTAGGCTAGTGTGTATGATCTCAGTAGTCAGTATGAGCAAAGTGTTGCTGGCTGACTTCTGTCCACACASCTGCTGCCAGCAACCATGTAGAGGTGATAGTGGTAAGTAACTGTAAATAGAGGCTTGTGGTGGCTTTGAAAATAATTCAGCAGGCAACAAAACCTGTCATCCTAGATATGAAGTTTAAAGCCAGGAGAGCCTTCCYGAGTTACTTGTGCATCTTGCATAATGGCAAGTAGTAAACATACTTATGAAATACTTTGGGAAATGTAAGTTGATCTCACTTGAAGTCTGTAGCTTTTTAAGGTAAAAGACTGAGGTCTTTTAAAGATGSAACATCTCTTCAACCTTCCTTTTTATTTTGCTTTTATATCCTCCAAGAAACCTACCATGAACACTTGCTGACTGCTGTGATCAAGAGGATATTGTGCATATAATTTTTTCCTGCTTTCTTCTTTAAGGATCTTATTCTAAGAAGTTGAGGAAACGCAAAAATTCTCCCATGGTAATGGAGAAGAAATGCCTTCAAGACTACAGATTTTGATTTCAATTTCTTATGTTTACAAATCCATATTCCTTTGTAATATTAACAAGCTGTAATTCACAGAAAATAATTCATMTTCCTAGTACTAGAGTTTTGATACAGATATGGCTGTTGGCATTTGGTCATCCCACAACACAAAAGATAAATTCAAGTACTTAGCAGCTGAAGTGATAGAACACTTGCTAATTGACTCCCTTTTAAGATTCATATTGCAAGCTGAGAAAGTGCAGTAGCTGGATAACTTTTAGGTAATTGGTTTTTTATTCCACATCTTTGAGACATCTGCATAACACATCTGCATWACAGGTCTGTCATCTCCTATTTCAAATGATTAATTAAGCACTTGCTTTTTCCCCTGGTCATTATAAGGTAATGATTTTAAGAGCTGTTGCCTGAAGTGCAGGCATGATTCCACTTAGTATTTCATAAAAACAGCTGGTCACAGTTCTCATCACAAGAGCCTACACCTAATTATTTGCATTTCATTTCCTCTTTTTTCCTCAATCCTTACTCGATCCAAAGGGAGATGTCACAGTATATGTCACAGAACCCTTAGGAGAAGACATTGAGGGGTACTTCTTAATGCTTAAATGCTACTTAATAAGGACAGGAGAGAGTTTATGAGAATGGGACTCGGTATGACTACTGACTAAACTATTTAACATGGTACTGCCTAGCAGTGGTAGTGCTTATTCAGCTAGAATTGTGAAAAGCTTGTTGCCTCCCTTGAAAATGATTATTGCAAAGTGTGCCGAGTAACAGTACAGGGCATAGGATGCTGTCTTGTCTCACAGGAAACACCTCTGGAATAGATGACAGTACGAGCAGTCTCTCAAGGAACAGTTAGCTCAYAGCAGTATTATCCACAGAAATATGTTGACTGCATGGATCCTTTTTCTTTTCCTGACACTGTGAAATCTGCCGCTTCATGTCTGTGTATGGGCAGAGTCACTAAAGGTCATTTATATTGGTCCTTCTTTAGTAAAACAGGAGAGCATGTATGGACTGGTGTCATATTCTTCGACTGAGAGGGTTCAATCTCTACAATGAGAGTAGTATAGTACTTTGTTGTAGAACAAATCTGGATAATATGTTAATTGCTCTGTGGTGTGGATTTTTTTATATTCTTGTTAGTATGAAATTCTCTACTTCCTATCCTTGCTTAAGTGGAGAAACCAGAAATCAGAAAAGGCAAGGCAATTGCTGAAATTCAGCTGGGTTTCCGTAGCTCTGTGGTGACTGTTTCTTGTGACRTGCAAATACTCTTATGTTACCTACACATAGATACTCAGAAGAGCATAGGAAAAAGGAAGCCCCCCCTACACGTTTTCCCCCCTGAAAAATCTATTTGATTGCATTTAATGAAACAGTTGTGAAAGGAGTGGAATGAGACGCAGTTATTCTAAGTACAGTTCCAATGAATATGGCAAAATGGCAGATATCAAAATTGAGATGGAACTAAGATGTTGCTTAGCAACTGTGGTAGTCTCTGGTAGCMACAGATGAACACAGTGAATGTTTACAGCAGCACTGCTGCTGTAAAGTGAGTCTGTCTGAAGCAGGATATCTAAACAAATTACTTTTCCTCGCAAAATTTTATACTGATTTATTCCTCATCTCAGGGACACTTTAAGCTACCTTACCTTTTGGGAAACAAAAATCTTCCAATTAAACTTAATTTACAAATTGATGTTTTTCTAGTGATAAACAAGACTTTCTACCAAATACTTTGGTCTTATATTTTATATTATAGTAACAACAAGCTCCAATTTCCCTTAACTTGTCTTCACAATTTGATACAGGATTATACTGGATTAGTTGTGCATGGCCTGCAGTTACAGACCAGGAAGAAAAAAGTATTATAWCTGAATAATATATATTACTTTCAATATTTTTCTTTGTACCATATTTTGAAATTTAGCTTGTGAACTGTTTAAAACATTATTCTGAAATGAAATTTKGCAAGCAGAAGATAGGTTGTGACTGTTGAAACCTATGTATTTTATTCCCACAAATTTWAAATTTGTGGGAATTTTAAGAGTGCTTATTTTAATCAAGTTTTGTAGGTATGAGGAACTGATACAAAAAATGTGTTGTGTTGCATTGCACTTCAAGTTTATCCTGATTTTTTTACTTGAATTCTTCAAATTAAAAAAAAAAGTCATCTTTTTAATGGTCTGTTTGAAGTCTTTGTCCATTCCTTGGTGTCCTCTAGTCTGGATTAATGAAAATAAACTTCCCTTTTTAGAATGGGATTCTTGGGCCTTGCAGTGTACCTTGCCCTTWAAATAAAGGCATTCATAGCAGCTTTTATTTGACATCCTGTTTATCTGTGTTGTTACATAGGATATTCATAAATAAAAATTGAAACTAACTTTGTACAATCCTATCAAATGTGATACTCTTTGTAGTGTCTTTAAGTATATTTCTCTGTATTTTTAGCAGCACRATTTACTGAATGAATGGTTTATATCGCCATGTCAGAACAGTAAATGGTCAAAAAATGAATTGAAGGAAAAGGTTCAAAATGAGGCACTAATTTGACTGGTTGACCAAAGAAAGGGAAGTGATGTGCTTGGAATTTGTCACTGATAGAAGTCTGTGTCTTATGTGAGTAAGAAATTAAGTCTGAGAAACAGTCTGTCTTCAGTTTTATCTTTTTTCTTTCCCCCTATCTGACCAGAGATAGCAAACAAGATGGATTTGTTTTTCTGGGAGAAAATGGCCTTAATGTTAAGTTCTAGGTTCCATATAAAAGAACTGCATTTAAAACTTTATACAAATAAAATTAGATACTAAAATTCACAACCTAATTACTATTTTAGATTTTCTYATTGTAAGCTAGCCATATGTATCTATATAAATAAAAAATGTATATAGTATATGAAATGTGTCTATGTATATAATATATTCAAAGAAGACGGTGGGTTTTTTTTTTGTTTTTAATGACTGTTTATTAGTAGAAGATATTTTTCAAGATAAGCAATCTTAACTGTTCAGTTACTTCTCTCTAGCTGAAGATATAACAGTCCTTCAGCAGACTGGTAGAGTAGTCATTGAACGCCTTTAAAAGTCCCATTTTAGAGGGGTTTTAATGTCTGACARCTAAGACAGAATAAATTAGATTGGAAAGGACCTTGAAAGATTGCATAGCCCAGCCTTACTTGGGAAGGAGAGCCTAGGTGAAATTATCCAGCGTCTGTCCAGTGGCATCTTGAAAATCTCTAGCTGTGGGTATTTTGCCACATCCTTGGAGAGGTTGTTCCAGTGAATCATTGTCTCACTGTCTTGAAGAAGTCTGTCTTATATTGACACAGAAGTTCTTCCTTTTCCTGAGTCTTCATCTACCAACTGATTTTTGTCAAACTTTGTCCCACCCTGGCAAGAAAGGAATTTTCCCGTGAACTGAGTAATTACTTWGAGGACATTACTCTCTTCCTCCTTTGTTCAAAGATCTTTGTTTCTCATAGTATGTGAGTTGGCAAGAATGTTAGCATTAGGTTTAAGTCCACACCTCAGAARTTAACATATTGTGGTTTGTTATTTAAGGTGCTGCTGATGCAGATCAATACACCTGTGCCACTTAAAACTAATATGATGTCGTATCGAAATTTATTCCTACTGGTATTGAATTTAGAAGTGTGGCAAGAAGATAGTAATGAGACAGAATGTATCTTACATGATAACAAATCTAGGATATTGCATTTGGTCTTCTAGCAAGTCAGGTAAATGGTGTACAGTGTTATCATAAGTCTGCYGGCTATGCAGCAAATATGGTGAGTAGGTGGGTGTGTCAAAGGTTGTAGAAAGAAAGAATTCAGTAAGAATCAATACCCTTTCAGGCTACTTTTTGTCATCAAAGGCTCTTTTAAAGCTAGTTCTATTTTGTTATGGTTTATTTCTCTGATGAGAATTATATAAAGAAATCATTGTAAGTTCACTTTCTGCTCCCTATTCCTTGGGCAGCTTAACAAAGAATTAGATCTGGCAGACTGTGTCTGTAGAGCTTGTTCTAGACATGTTGAAGAGTCATCCATGCAATGGTTGCTTACGTGTTTGATTATGAAATGTTTAAAGGACAATTTGGGTGACACTTTGGGTAATATTTGTTACAAGTCTTTACAAGTGTTAGATGTGACAAATCTTTGCCCAGCAGCAAATACAGAAAAATAACTGTCCACCCACTGACCCAGAAGAATTTATACACTGCCATTATACACTTTTACTAGGGTAAATAAGTCTTACTCTGTTGCATGCTTCGTACAGTAAGAAATTGACTGCCATAGAAATTTACTGGCAATCACAATAAAAACATTAATCACCTGCATTATCTAGGATTCTTAGCATATTAATAGTGTGTTACCAGTACTGGAAATGTGCCTTTTTCTTTTGTATYTAGTAATGAATAGAATATTAGGTTGGCATTTTCTTTTCTAGTTCCCATTATTCCACAATATTAGTTTCCTTTGGAAAACATTTAACCTCTGATAAATGTAAAAATTTATCTTGTGGTAGGGGACACAGTTTCTAGTAAAATGCAGTAGGAGTAGCTAGTTAACATCTATGCATTAAACTACCTTTCCTTAAAGAATGCTTGAGACAAMTAGTCCTAACACTAGGTACTGGTAATAAAGTTTGGGTAAACTGTAGCTTTCTCAAGAAATTTTGTGTGTTCTGGTTTGTTTGGTGGTGGTGGTGATGGTGGGTTTTCCATATTTTGAAGCTTTTTTAAATTCAAGTTTTCTCTTACTTCACTCACCATTGGGATTCTGGTTAATTTTTGTGATCCTATTTTGTTGAGTCACTCAAAAGATAGCAACTGCCTTCAGTGGTCACTGTGAATGACCACCTGCTTTGGCCACTTTTTTCCATTCTCTCCTTAGTTAATTGTGACTTGTARAAAGTCTTGTAGAAAATACCTTTTCTTCATACCAGCAGTGTTTATGTATACCTTACGTATTACATGGCATATTCCAGGCTGCCAAAGAGCTGGGTTAGACAGCTGAACATGTCCTGTATGCACTGGGAGCTCCATTCATTTTACGATGTTGGCTTTCACTTGTCTTTAACCAGTTCCMTGAAACAGAAACCTGGGGGCGGATGTGTTGAATAGAAAGGTGTGAAAACCTCYTGCTTCTGCTTCAGTCAGAAGAGTTTCTGTCAGGTCTGTACTGCTGAAACTGAAACTTTTGTAATGATTGCTGTTTCATAGATTGAAGTCATAAAAYGTTGTATATGTAGATYATTGGTGGAATTACTCATCRTAGAACATGAATGTACATAGTGTCTTCAAAATTTTGTGACTTACCTCATTTTGTATTTCATTTTTATTCCCTTCTGCCTTCTCTATTTACAGAGTTTCTTTTCTTGATTCATCCTCGCTTGCCCTTCCAAATCCCGCACTGTCTTTAGTTTTGAGTGGAGGAATTATACAGGTAAATTTCTGGTGAGGTGTGATTAAAAAGCRCTAACTCAGTAGCCTGAGTCTGCATCTAGTAAGGATTAAGAGCCATTTGTTCTGGATGTTGTGAATTTATTCCACTGCMATCTCACCAAACTGACAGGGGATATTACAGTAAGAAAGATGGGTTTTGTTCCAGCTTGCTTAGAAACGAAAGTGTGGAAAAAGATAGTGTGCAGATTATAACAGTTAATGTTTTTATTTGAAAAGAGAATTACTTCAGACTGTATTTCCATCAAAGCCTGAGGGAGTTCCAGTGCGCGACTGCGCGCACCTAATGCCACAAGAGGATGGCTGCGCGTGCCTTGCCCCCGCCCCGCCGCAGTGACGCTCCCAGCAGCAGCAGCAGCAGCGCCGGCTATTTTTAGCCTGTTGCCAGGCAGATCTGACTCATGCAAAGCAGCTCTGCCGCAGCCAATACCGAGCGGGTATGCAAATCTCTGGCAGTCCCCGCCGTCAGGGCGCTGAGGAGAGGACAAGATGGCTGCCGAGGTGTTGCCTTGGCCTGTCTTAGACACTCGCTGAAAGAAAATTCATTGTTTCATGTGGTAAACGGGAAATGGCCTCCCTGCCCCACACATCTTGGGGTTCCCACTCGTCTGCTGGATGAGTCTATAGAAGAGCTGGTTTGCCCTGGCGACGTGCCCCTTCCAGCCCTGTGTGCTGCGCCTGTGTGGGGCAGGTCTGGTGCGGACGAGGCARYAGGTGCGCCGTCCCTGCTGAGAAACGGTGACTGCCATGGGGAAATATTAATACCCTTTAAACAGTCAACTTACCAACTGCTGGTTTAGTTCAATTTTAATTTGCTGTGTTGTTACTGAGAAAACACAATCTTTGCAGAAAAGCCTCATAAAAGGCACTTAGATGTGTGCCAAACACGTATTGCCTCTTTTGTTGCAAGTTTTTGCATCTGCCTCTTTTTCTGCTTCTGCGTTTTAGAAGCGACTCTTGGGACCACTGTCAGCATCAGGCAGCTCACCTCTGAATTCTGATGTCACTGAGCTGCCAGTTGGAAAGTCGAGGTGACATCGCTACAGCTGGCTGCATAGGTGATATGGGGCCTGATCTAGACAATAGACTGTACAGCATAAATACGTTAATTGTTTCCATTACAATAGTGTTACTCTGCATGTCATCAGAAGACAGGATGCAAATGTGCATATGTTAGTGATACCTTCTCAAGGCTGTAGCCTGTTGTATTACTTGAAATCACACATTCAAAATTTATAAATAATAAATTAATTCCTTATAAAAGAAAAAAAATCCACTGTATTTTATAATGCTTGGAAACATTTAAACATGAACAGAACATCTTGCCTTTTTTTCTAGGATTTTTCTTTTTCCATAGTCTCATTTGATCTGCATGTGCATGAACAATTAATTCGGGTTGTTCAGGTTTTAAGTTTGGAATATCAGAGGTTGGGTCTTAGCTGTAGATGAGTTTTGGCAGCTAGTGACCTCATCTATGGAATTATTAGATCCTACTCATATTGAAGGATACAGGTCCAGAAGTTCAAGCTGTTAATCCTATGCCAGGGATGTAACTGTAATATAACATTAAGGCAGCATGTAATAATATTCATCAAATGTATCTTAAAGTGCACAAATTCAACTTTATATTCAGTAAATACTCTTTTTTTTTTTTAATTAAAAACTCCATACTTAATGTGTTATCTTGTGCTAAAGAAAACCTTTGTATAAGAAAGCTGGATTTTGCTGTTACCACTGTTTCAAACAGCAGGGTTTTAGTGCTTGGAGATCTCACAGCTGAATTGAAAGCTGATGTTTTGAGTTCTCAGTAAAAGCTGAAAACTAGCAGTTGTGGGAAGCCTTGCTGCTCTGGCTGAGTTCCAGTCATACAGTTTTACTAATTTAATAACCTAAGTAGGTGTTAAAATTTAGTATGCAGGAAAAGATAAAACTCTCCTAGGAGAATCAGTGTAAGCTTCATGTGCGAAATAGTGGGTGTTTCCAATGGACTTGGKTTGCTTGTAAAAGTTGACTAGGAAGGACTCTCCATTTGTTTTCCCTTCTTCCATGTGCAAAAGAATGCGTTATCTACACATAGCGTGAACATCTTATGACAATGAACATGTAAGGACTATTCTGCAAAACTATGAGCAGATGAAATACCTTGGCTGTATAAATGAACCTGACAATTGTTTTTGTCCCATGAGGAATCAGTTTTTCCCACAAGGCATCATAGCCTGATGGGAAAAAAATGTCCAAAATTTGGTATGAGAAACAGATTCGTAAGCCAGTGTCAGAGAGGTATTTTCTTGATGTAAAGAAGACACAAGACAATTGCTTAACTTACTCTGTGATGCGAAAGTGACAAGAGCATAGTTCAAGTTTGTATGTGACTTTGTCCATCAAGTACAATACACAAGACCAACCTCTTTAAAACTGCATCGTGAGTTTACTCTGATTTGAGAAGGCTTTGACCATATAGGTGTGTGTTTTTCTTAGGCATAGATACTCATGTGGGCTTAATACTTTGTTGCGTTTCAGAAGGCAGTTTGTTAGGCTAGGGGAGATTGGCCTCTGCTTTCAAGGCACAAGTCATACTGCAAGCGTGACAGAACACCAATTTTGTGTTGGAATACTAAAAAAGCAGTGACACTGCACAGGATCTGAGGAAAGGGAAGTTTTCCAGCTGCCATACTTGAACCCAGATTGGGTCTCAGCGGTTTTTCTGATTCAACATCCAACCTTGCAGGAATTAAGGGATCTCCTAAAAACGCTCCTGCGAGTTAAACACTTGTTCTTTATCGCAGTTGTGCACCTGCACTCATGGCTCAGCGCAGTTGTGCAGCTCGAGGTCTCAGACGGAAAGCCTATGGCTTGCTATTGCGCCGTTAGGAAAATAGAGTGGGTTTAACGCGCGCSCCCGCGCCCGTGCCCGCGCCCCACGTCTGCCGCATGGGGCTTGTTGCTAGGTGGAATTTAAAGAGCTCCTGTGTGATTGGCTGCCGCTCGGCTCCTCCGTTCAGCCAATGGGAGGCGGCTCTGGGAGTCCTTCCCGCCGCGGCGAGGGCTGCGGCCGGCGGGGCCCCGCGGGCGCCCCCTGGGGGGTGCTTGCGACACTGCAGGGCTCTGCCGCAGGGGAACGTGCCGCTCGCTCCCCAGACCGCGAACCGCAGTTCGGGATGGGGCGGGGACAAATMAGCTGAAATGGTTTTTGATTACCCTTCACCTTGTTCTGCTGTCTGGTTACGAGGTGAAATAGGGCAGGATGATGACGTAATTTTTCCTTAGAAAACGGTATCTTTTTCTCCTACTGTTAACTAACGCTAACATAACTTTAGCCTAAAAGGGAGAAAACCTCAAATCGTCTGTAGTGTTCCAGAATAAATATTGCACGTATGATAATCATGTGACCTCTCTTTTGTATATTATGTTTAAATACAAAGTCACAGTTGTATGTGGAGCTGACTAGGCTGGTGGTCTATATTCCTTTCAGCCAGATCAATAGTCTTGTATTAGTGATAGAAAAACAAATTATTGGAATGTTATTTCAGCACGTCTTCTATCAGACTAGATCACAAACAGCACTTTTTTCTTCTTTGAAAATAGTTCTTTAATTTTTGACTACTTAAAATTGCTATGGAGGATTTCAACTGAAAACTGCTTTTTATGAACCACTACTTAAAAGGTAGGTTTTATTGACTGCCTTATTCTCTGGAACTCTTCATCTAGAACACAAGACTCGTGACTATTTGCTGCCTCACTTTCCTTGATATTGCTATGCTACATTTTAAGTAGGCTTGCGTATTTGAGTTCTGATACTCATGATCAGTGAACTTCACTTCCTCTATGTAGTTCTTGTGCTTTGGCAAACATTTTATGGTTGTGGCACTTTTGGCTAGTGCTGCATGCCCTCCAGAAGCCCTTTGTTGGTTCTGTTCTAGATCCATGATKTAATGCAAAGCCCATTGTGCACTATTGTTTAGACTGCAGTTTTTCCCTCCCCCCCCTCATTTTCCATGACCTTCCCTTTGTCTGGTGCCTGTCACTAGGCAGGATTCAGGCAGCTCCTTGCTGATTGGCTTATCATTTCCAGCAGCTCATGGGCTGCTTACTTGAGCACATGATCCTAAACTGATCCATACTGGCTAATACAATCTGTTGTTGCTTTAGAGCTGCAGTCTCTTTACAGAGTAATAATAATAAAATAATAAGGAAGATTCAGGAAAACTTTTTAATTGGCTCAGAAAAGAGACCCTCCCATATTCCTAGCTGCACTGGCATGTTTTGTGCCATGTAGCACACATTACATCACAAGAAAAAAATCTGAATTTTGGAGGGAGGTGCCTAATGATGTGTTCATGTCTCCCATGACTAAATGTATATGACTTGCAAGCTTAAAATGAAAAAAGGAATTTTCATATCCAGACAAATTGAACACAATGTGTAAGTTGATGTGCCAAAATTGTTGAGTTTATCAAAATCAAAATGTAAAAAATCAGTCGAAAACCTCCCTCCTTATKTGCAGCATTAAACCCTTACAGGCGTAGTGCACATGCAGGAGTCATTTTGTGCTGATGCACACAAAAGCCTTTCCTTGAAATAAAAGGTGCTCCTCCATTGGCTTGGTGCCTAGGCCATTGGTTTCCTCCTTGTGACTTGGTCACAAGATGAGTAAAAAAACACCCAAGCATCACATGAGCTAAGTGTTTAACAAACATGGCTGAACTTTGTGTTAACTGTTAAATATAAAGGGAGACTGCCAAAATAAATATATTTAGAATACTAAGAGTTTTTTATGTTTTATTTGTGCAAGACTGAATTGATATGACTTGCTCTGTTGTTCTCTGAAGGGCTATATCTTGCCCCTTTGAAAGACTGGAAGCCAGTATTTGTTGGATGCTGCCTGATTGGCTTACACTGTTGCGACCAAGCCTGTCTGGACTGGTTACCAACTGATCTGGTTCTCTTTCACTCAGTCTCTCACATGAGATCTTTCTTTGGCTGCACTGTGCTCCCTTGTGGGTATGGCTGGAAATGCTTTACGACTGCTCTACCCTGGTACAAGATATTTGCTGTTAAAAGATGAGCACAAAATGCTGGTTCATCTCATCTATGCTTATAATTTCATCACAGTMATTTTTATTGAATTTTTTTGGTAGCTTTTTGCAAATACTCTTTGGTTGCAAAAGATKGTGGGATCGAGCAGGAAAATATGCATGAGTTACTCACATAACCATTTTACAATGAAATTTTGAGAAGCCTGTATTTCCTACAAGTTTTCTCTAGAACTGTACTTCGTTTTTTTATAACTAGATTTTGGATAACATTCTAACATAAAAAGTATACATAATTTTAAAATGTATTAACAATTCCAGCTTATTCATGCCTTTTTAAAAATAAAATAAGGATGCATCAGTATRAAGATATTCTAATACTTGAATTTTTTAAGACTATTCTTGGCAAATGTAAAAAGAAGCGTGCTTTATTTTCTTTGWATTTACTCTTTTAGTCTTAATGGGAAGCTTAGATGACTAAGGAAATTAGAACAGAAGAGACTAATTTATTTTAAGTTATGTGTTTATTCAAGTGATGCACTTAACAAATTTGATTTTAAGAATCTGTAAACGTTACATTAATCTGTTAGTGTATTTTCCGGTCAACAAAAGTAAGATTGTGAATTTTTTAATATATTTTATATATTCTGGGTAATGCCTATGAAAGAAAATACTGTAGTCTGGGGAGATTGAACTACTTTCCTATTGTAATTTTGATGCAAAGGCCCTTTTCTTGTATTCTGCTACCAGAGGATTCTCACTAGTGGGTCACTCATTAGGAGTCCTTGGAATTGTTCAAGGTTAACCAAGCCTGATTTTGTTTCCAAATTGACTCTACAAAATAAAACTCTGTAACAGCGTGTGTGTTGATTATAGGGGTTTGTATGCATGGGACGTGACTATGATGATCAGTACTGTACTGCGTGACAGTGTCATACATGCTTTTGTAAAGATGTGAAAAGGTGTGCCTTCCATTCTAAGCTCTTGGGAAGAAGGAAGGCATGTGCTTTCAAAAACTGCACTTCCACTTCTGAAWTACTTCAGATTTTTAAATGCTTCTTGTATCTTCAGGTCTAAAATTCTTGTGTTAAACGTATTGCTTTGAAAGAATATGAAGAAACTATTTAGTATGTAATAGCTCTGGAAAGGCATTAACAGCTCACCGGAGTTCATAGTTCATTTGGCTGAAAATGGTTATGTGATGCGAACCTTTTTTCAAATCAAGTAAAGYGATGTTGCAAATCAATGCTCCTGTAGGTGTTGTATTGTGCTCCCACTAGTGGCAATGCAGTAGACAATTCAGTTCAGAAAGTTCAGAAAATCAAGTTCAGAATGGCAAAAAAATTGTCACAATTGTCAATACTCTTACTTGAAAGTCTGTAAATAGACCTAATAGACCTTTTGTCAAGACTTGTTCATCTGTTCTTGAGGTGTGAGTCAAAGTGTTAAGTACTGTCAGTAATTCAAATCTGAGGATTCTAGATTGTTTTTGCGGAAAAGAACTGAAATAAAGCGGAAGGAAGCTCAATGTGAAGTTAAAAGGAAATGCCAAAAACTGCTTTATGCTTTATCCTCATTTTTGTCATGTTAACTCATGTTAACKAAGTGTAAATGAAGCCTTATAATTATAATGTATGGTACATCATGGCTGTGGGGTTTTAAAGTTTGTGTTAATAGTTGAATTTATGTTATGCTTTAGAATATCTTATTCTTATCTTACGATGTAGACTATTGTAGTTAGCAAGAAATCATCTTCTTCACAAAAAACTAGTTCCAAATAAACTAGGAAAGATACAGCAGACCAAAATGGTAGGAACTAAAGCAGATGACCTGTGATGAGATGCTGAGGGAGTTTGACAGCTTCAGTCTGCTGAAGAGAAGGCTAAGGCTAAAGGGCAGTATTAGGACTGCCTAAATAAAACCTGTAGGCAAGGCTGGCTACAAAATGGAATGGAGCCAAATTGTTATTTAGAGGCAGTGGCATCTGTGTTCTGAATTTTGTGGCTTGGTTCATAGAATTGTAGAATTATCAAATATCCCGAGTTGTAAAGGACCCACAAGGATCGAGTACAACTCCTTGCCTGTCACAGGACAACCCCAAGAGTCATTCCATTTGCCCGAAAGGATTGTTTGAATGCTCTTGAACTTGTGGTTACACAAAATTGTCCTTGATCTGAGCTAATGTTGGCAGTAGTACTGCTTTCTTCTACYAAAAAAATTAAAATAATTATATCCCACCTGAAAAGATAAAATGCAGTTTATTAATTATTCAATTCTGTAAATTAAAATTAATTGGGAGTTGATGCAAAATGAGTCATGCTAAGTATTTGAAGAGCATCCTTTGTCTGATAATTCTGCTGTGTCAGTGCTATAAATGTTTGCTTATCTGGTGCTTGTGGAGGAAAAGTCATATAAAGATAACTGCCTAATTATTTTCTCTTTTAATTACCGTTAATAAAATTTTTGCATGTTTTTGAGAAATTTAATGAAAGTTATATGTGTTCGATAGGAGTAAGTTATGATGGTTTGTAGCTTCAGTGGACTTAAATTGGTTAGCAACAGCTGATTCAAGATCTTAATTGCTGAGGGTTACATTCAGGGTACAAGAACTTCTTTAGCTGCTTTCTGCTTCTGAACATTATCATATATAATCCCTTGAAACTAGGCCCTTAGGCAAGACCATRTGAGGAAAAAGTATTTTAAAAATCCCTATGGATTTGTTTTGTTTTATGGAAACATGATACCAGATTTTGTTGTATTTCAACAAAATCCTTGCAATTTCCTAGGTAATGCTGGAATTATTTCCTTGTGTTGATTTGATAAAAATGATTTTCGAACATTTTTCTTGCATTTTTAGTAAACATTTTCATTTTTCTTAATACTTGTGTGGGTGGATGAAATGAATATAACTGTGTTGAGGGCAAACCCACCAGTTTTCCTTGAAAGAGGAAATTTTTCTACAAGGTGCTGCCATACCTGTAGTTTTTATGGCCACAGATAGTCTTAGTAAAATGTTATTGCAAATGGAATGAAAGTGGTCTAAAAAATCAAAGTTCATTTAAACATTGTATACATATGGAAGATKAATATCTATTTTATTTATGCAGAAGAAAGTGCCTTAATGATACATTGAGAAATGTTTTGTATATAATAAAGTTTTCTTAAAAGTGATTTGRTATAAAAATTTTGTCATTTGCCATAGTTATAAATTCTATTTGAAGTTCATGAAATTAAATACTTTTAGAAAGATGGAAGTATTCTTGATCTATCAATTTATATTTATTTTTATCTTTCTATGAGAAGAGAGACTGCTGGCTCTTGCCTCAATATAATTTTTTTTAATGCAATACTATGAGACAAGTGGTCTAAAATATACAGTCAGAATATTACTGCCTAATGTTAGAGTGGAACCTCTGTAAACTTTGCATAAATGTGTGCAGCATCTGTAGAAGATTCAGTTTTTTGAGGTCAAAATTAAAGTTCTGACAGGTGTTTCTTTGTTATTGTTGATCATATTTTGRCTGGTTTACTTGAAAATGTGCTAAGCAGCACTGTAATATGACAGTGATACATTTTTTATCTTCATAGATCTTTCTGAACATTCTTTTTAAGGGCTAAGATGGAGAGCACAGAGGAACCTCAGAAAAAAGTCTTTAAAGCACGAAAAACAATGAGAGTAAGTGATCGGCAACAACTTGAAGCTGTCTATAAGGTTAAAGAGGAGCTGTTGAAGACAACTGAAGTTAAACTGTTAAATGGAAAACATGAAAATGGAGATTCTGATATAAATTCCCTTTTAAGCAATACGGATTGCATGGCAGATAAAAAAGAAATTAATGGCGTAGTTGACTTGTGCAATAACTCTGAAGAAGGAAGAACAGCTTCTGATGAAGTTAGTGAGGCCAAAAGCCCTGAAAGTGAGGCAGGGAACATAGTCAGTGAAATAGAACCCAAACCTCTAAAACTGTCTCCACAAAATGTTACTCCTGAGCAAGCTAAAGACACTGATACTACAGTAAATTGTGAGGCTGAAAATGGAGTGGTTGGTAGCAATAAAGGTAACTTACATGAAGAAAATAGTGGAAAAGATCATTTAGACCAAAGAAAGAGTGATATCCCATTGGAAGGTGAAAGTAAATCAGTCTGTGATATTAGTGACACTTCAGAAGAGAAGGGAGAAATGAATGATTTAACTGTTAATTCCAATTCATCTGGGGAGGAAAAGAGGACTGAAGAAGTAACTGTTGAAGAGGCTGTTGGAGAAGCAGCCATCTCTAGCAGTGTGGAAGATGACCAGGAAAAACAAGAACAAAATGCAGGACTTTCAGAAACCACAGTTCCAAAGACAATAGATGAGCCAAGTGAAAGTATCTTGGACAATTCTGATTGTATGGAAACAGATGAAATTATTCCAATTTTGGAAAAACTAGCACCTGCTGAAGATGATCTGAGCTGTTTTTCCAAAAGTTCTTTGCTTCCAGTGGATGACACAGTTCCTGATTTAGAAGAGAAAATAGATAACTGTTTGGGTTCACCATCCAAGCAGGAAAGCAATGAAAGTCTGCCGAAAGAGGCTTTCTTAGTACTGTCAGATGAAGAGGATCCCTGTGATGAGAAAGAGGAACATGTTGAAGAGATGCTACCAAACAAGTCAAGTCTTCCAGGTAAGAATTTTCTAAATTGTAGGTTTCTATTCAGTTTTGGGATTTTGTTCACTTCTTAGAATGACACATCTGTGGCAGGTTTCTAAATCAAAAAGGCAGTCTTACCCACTAGTAATTTTATGTAGTCTTAGTTTTCAAGGGCAGTATTTGAGGCCCAGAGGAAAAAAATTAGCACCAAAAAATGGTAATCATTGAGATTTGGGTTATTTTGATATTTTTTGTCTGTTTGTTT
>NW_026623249.1:4940503-4949480 GCF_030028575.1 Malurus melanocephalus | reverse complement strand
TTTTTTTTTTTGTTTGATTTTGTTGTTGTTGTTTGTTTTTTGTTTGTTTTTTTTGTTTCTCAAATCTTGTCTTACTAATGATGAGACTGAGTCTTCAGCTTCCAAACAGCTAGAGAAAGAGAGGTGAGAATGTCCCTTCAGCCCTGTTTTAGACTCATTCTTTTCTAGTATTTATCTGTAAATTTATGCTTTCTGCTAAGGATCTTATTTAGCTGTTACCTGTTTTCAATGAGATTGAAAAAATGATACCATTGTTGTGCACTTAGAGTCTTTCAGAAGCTATTGGAGGTGGGGGAAGCAGGGGGAAAGAAGGTTGTGTGTCGTGTCAAAATTCTAGTGTGGTATGAGTCTCTTTTATGAAATCAACATCAAGAATAAATTGATTATCTTTGTTCTCGCTGCTGGTTAGGGGTTCTCTTATTTGAACCCATTAGGTTTACTTTTTTCATCTTACCCAATGAGAAAACACCCTGGTCACAGAGGAGTTTGCTATGGAGCAAGAAGACTGAAGTGAATATAAAGTACTGGACTACAGTTTGCAGAAGTTTAAAATTAATGTATCCAGCAATACTTTTTCAAAGCTTTAGTTTTGGTGGCAAGACAAATTCTTTGACTAGTTGTTTTATTTATTGGCTGTAACAGTTTATGACTTTTACGGTTGTGTGGCTGTAACGGAGACTGTGCCTGAAACGAAAATTGGTCACTGATGTTCTGTCCTTAACCAGCAGCAAAGATAATAGCAGACATGTCACACAGGTAGGAAGCAGCTGAATGAGAAAACAGGTAGAGTTATCTTAGAAGATAGGAGATAGCTTTTGGAAAGAGTGTGAAAATTAAAACTATGGAGACTGTATGGAGATCACTTCAAGATGCTATATTGGAGAAATGGGTGCAAACTGCTCAGTTAAAAATAAGATTTCAAAAAGTCCAGATGAAAACCAGCGTGGCTAAACAACAGTGAAAGACTAGTACTAGAAGTCTTTATTCAAATGGGCAGATTAATAGAATGTCTTTCCTAAGTGGAATTAGTAAATATAATAGCTATGTTGTGGCAGATTTTTATAATGAAAGATCATACATCAGAAAACCTTGGAGCTTTCTGTGTAAGCAAACAAGCACATAACAAGGAAGCCCTGATTCATGTGTTTGAATTCTCTTGAATATCCGTACAGAAGTGATTTCTTACCAAGCACTTTTGGAAATGCAACTGTCTTTGTAAAGATGGAAAGTCCTTGTTGAGGAAGTAATTAGTTGAAGAATGAAAAATAAGTCCAGAGTTCCAGAGACTAGTTCCAGAGACTGTGCTTTTTGACAGAATTAGGAATTTGCCTAAAATGAATGGTAACTAGTAAGGTGACAGTTTGCTGATAATATGAGGAACTGGAGAAGAGTTTTAAGTGCTGAATGACTGAGGAATAAACGTGRCAAGTGAAACTCGTGGTTATCTACAAAGCAGTATGCATGAATACAAAAATCACAACTTGATCAGAAGGTAAAACTGACTCATCACTCAATAAAGTTTTGCATGGTTTTAGTAGGTACTTTTGAGGAAACATTGATAAAGCAGCAGTTGAAGAAAGCAAGTGAAAAACTATTGGAATAAATTAAGAAACTGATAAAAACTTTACTATGAGACACCAAGCTCATAGGAGGTCACAAGGTTGCATTCATTGCTTCTGCCTGTCTGGCATCAGGGTGATAAGATCATAGCTTAGCAGTGAAAACTAAGCTGATAGCCAGTTGTGAAATTTTTTCTTCCTTAACTAGAAAAATTTAGCTGGGCATCATGTTTAAACCATTTTTAGTTAAATGAGTTAGATTTGTAAGGAAAGAACTTTCTCATGTCTGAAATTACTTGTCCTCTGTGTAGGACTGATAAACCCTTAGCATTGAAGCTTGTAACATGTTTTGAAAACATGCTAGGTGTGTGTATCTTTCCATGGAATATTTGTGTCTTTCAGCTGAATATTAAAATCTGTAAATTGTGCAAAAAGTTGTCTTGAACTTAGTGATTCTCCTTTCGATTTATAGGTAAATGGGTCCTACTTTATTCATAACAATTAAATACATGAAGCTTATCTCTAAGTCTTAAAAAGCAGGTGTCGTAGGCATTATGTCATTTTATAACCTTAAAAGTAAATCAGATGTGGATTGAAGAATTTATGTTATTAATATAGTTTTTTACATAAATAAGAAAAATTAAAATGTCTTAATGCTAGATTTTTGGGTTTTGATTGCTTCCTTTTTCTGAATTATTAGCTAACCTCTTTTAAATAATGTAAATGTTCTTCATAATAGAAGTGAGATTTAATGTTGAGAGAGCATCAAGTAAACCTTTGCAACCAGATGTTTCCCTAGAAAAGTTAGTAAACTCTGCTATAATAAAAAAATGAATATAGGAAATTGAAGAAGCATACAGATCAAGATGTGCGTAACAGTGCTTACTTGCTTCGTTATATTCTGGATAGATTTTTCTGTAATGTTAAGAGCAATAGTTACGTTTTGTATTTAGCAAGCACAGAAACATATAATGGAAGCTCGTTTCATACATATATGTATGAAACATAGAATGGAAGCTTATGGAAAATACAATAATCTTTTTTTGAGAAGTGCTACTGTTTTTATCTTTGTTTGTTTGGGGGCTTCCAATTTTTCTCCATTTAAGCATTTCCTAAATGGTATAATTTTAAATGACTAGTCCTAAATTGTGATACTTTATATTAGCAAGAAACTTCAAATTAGAATTTGTATTTGTTAACTGAAGAAGAATCTAGGCGTTTTCTATTATAAAGATTATGGTTGAATTTGCCAATTGTAAATAGAGAAACATAGTATTTTGTCATAGAAATTTTTATGCTATCTCCCTGAGCGGAAAAATAAGCTAAAATAATTAGTTGAGAACTTCAGCTGTATTAAAAAGACATCATTTTGTTTCAGAGGTAACTGAATGTTACCGTGGTAATTATAGTTCAGTTACCGTGGTAATTATAGTTCAGTTATTGTGTTTTAAATGCTAAGCAAATTCATAAGTGAGTCTTAATGTGTTTCATGATAGTTTAGATCTTTGTTTTCAGGGTATCTTCTTTTTTTTTTTTTTCATATCTGCATTCCCTTTTTCTCATACTTATTTCTCTTGCCTTCCCTGACTTTTTTTCATAAATATTCTACATTCATTAGTCAAAATAGGACTGTTAAGTGACTTCTGTAGCTCTGAGTAAGTGACGCTTGGATTTTTTTCTTCTGTTTATAGAAGAGGTGGAAGGAGAGAGAAAAAAGGAGAGTGAAGATAAAGAAGAGGCCCACAAAGAAGAAAAGAAACAAACAGAGAAAAGTATGTAATGTTAAAACAATGTTTTAACATAACGTTAATGTTTCACTGGGTGGTACATCCTAGAATCATTAGGTTTGGAAGGGACCTTTGATGATTATCTAGTCCAATGCCCCTGTTAAAAGCCAGGTCAACTAGAGGAGTTTGCTCAGAACCATGGCCTGATAGGTTTTGAGTATTTCCATGGATGATGATTCCACAGATTTCCAGTGTTCTGCTGCCAGTGTTTGAGCACCCTTACAGTAAAGTTTTTATATGTTTGGGTTGAAATTCCTGTATTTCAATTTACATCCATTTCTCTTGTCTTGTCACTGCTACTCACTGAATCTTGCTCTTTGTTCATTCCTCATCTGTTAGGTAAATTTACACACATAAAATATCCCATAATAGCCTTCTCCAGTTGAACAATTCCAGATCTTGATGAATGTGCCAATCTCTAAAACATCCTGGTGACTCCACATGGTACTCTCTCCAGTATGCTCATTTATTTTTTGTATTTAGCCCAGAACTGGACAAAAGACTCAAGGTTCAGGCTCATGTTCCCTGATTAGAGGGGATTAAGTACTTCCCTCAGCCCACTGTCAGTGTGCATTCTCAGGCAGCCAAGAATATTGTTGGCCTTCTTTGCCAACAGGGCACATTGCTGGCTCGTGTTCAACTTCATGTACATGAATGTCACCAGGGACTTTTCTGCAATGCTGTTTTCCAGCCAGTGAAGTTCCAGCCTGCACGAGTACATGGTTTCATTGCTATCCATGTGTAGTACTTGGGCATTTCCTTTTGTTAAACTTCATGAGATTCTTGTTTGCCCATTTCTCCAGTTTGTTTGTGTGACTCCACATGGCAGCATAGCCACTTAGGAGTGTACAAATCACTCCTTCCAGTTTTGTATCATCTGCAGGTTGCTGCGGATATGCTCTTACCCCATGTTGTGGGTTGACCCTGGCCAGATGCCAGGTACCCACTAGGTTTCCCTATCACTCCCTTTCCCTCTGGGACAGGGGAGAGAGTAAGATGGTGAACAGCGAGCAGGGTGAGATAAAGTAGTTTTATTACAGCAGAGATACAAAAATAAGCAAAGATTGCATGCGCAAAAGCTAAAGGAAGAAAAAATAAATCAATCTCTACTTCCCATTAGCAGCGTTGTTGGGACACTTCCTGGGAAGCAGGGCTTCAGCACGCGTAGTGGTTGCTCCGGAAGGCAAACATTAAAAACTCATGAATGCCCCCCCTTTCCTCCTCTCTCTCCTCGCTTTATATATCTGAGCTGACATCATATGGTATGGAATATCCCTTTGGTTGATTTGGGTCAGCTGGCCTAGTCATGTCCCCTCCCAGGATCTTACACACTCCCATCCCTTTGAGGGGGAGAGAATGTCAGAGGGACAGCACTGCTTGGCAATAGCCAAAACACTGCTCTGTTATCAGCTCCCATCTAGCCACTCATGCAAAGCACAGCACTGGAAGGGCTTGAGCTTTACCTCAGTCAGACCCAATACACCCCATTATCTACATCATCTATTAAGATGTTAGTGTTGGTACCAGTAGCATCTGCTGGTGTACATTACTGAACTCCAGCTGGACTGTGTGCCAATAATGACGTCTCCTGATGCCCAGTAGTTGAGCCACTCCAGTTATCTAGGCTGTACATCATGAATTTGTCTCTGAGGATGTTTTGGGTGTTACTAAAGATGCTCTCCTCTCATCCACCAAGCTGGTTGTCTCACTGTAGAAGGCTATCAGGTTGATGATGTGTGGTTTCCCCTTGATAAATCCATTCTTTTCCCCATCACCACCTTCTTTATAGGCTTAGAGATGATTTCTATCTACACTTACTTGCTCCATCATRTTCCCAGGGATTGAAGTAAGGCTGATAATCCTGTAATTCCCTGGGTCCTTATTAAATAATCTTCCTGAAGATTACTTAAAAGCAGATGTTCCTCTTGTCCTCAAGAACCTGCTAGGCACAGTGCCAGGAGCTGGAGGAGTGAATGAGATTTCTGGTTCTTTTGTGCTTCATCCCTGACTTTTATAATATAGTTCTGTTTTGAGCCTGTTCTTCTGTTAGGTTTTTACTTTCCTTCTTATCTTCTTTCACAAAAAATAAGAAAGTTTTAATTTTTTCCAGTCAGATGTAGGAGGTATGAGTTAAAACTTCATGGCAGATAAATACGATTAATTATTGGACAGCTAAATGAGGTTTAGTTTTATTTAGATGAAATTCTGAGAATTCCTTTTTTCAGAAGATTTTATTTCACTTCTCAGAAGTCATATTTCCTTATAGGATGGTGGAGAGGAGTTTTGGAAAGGGGAATGGTGGTACTAGGACCATTTTGCATTTGGGGCAGCAGTGGGTGAATCACAAAGGAGAATTCACTAAAAGGGCAGTAATGTACGGATACCAAAAAGACTAGATTTCTGCTTTGCTGTCATCAAGCATCTTTTTCCAAAGGTCTTCTTACTGGTTTAGAATGAAAAAGTTTAAACTGAGGACAACTTCATAGTAATCATGGCATTCTGAAGATACCTGTTTTTTCAGGAGTTCCTCATGAGTAGTTGTATCTAATTGTTCCAGGTGAAGCATCAAAGAGAAAACGTTCCAAATCTGAGGACATGGACAATGTTCATTCTAAACATCGTCGGTACATGGGAGAAGATTATGAAGCAGAACTCCAAGTAAAAATTACAGCCAGAAAGGATGTTGACCAAAAATTACAAAAGGTAGAATAGAGATGCAGAGCAAAGAATATATACACACACCTGTCACTTGTGTTACCATCTTTGAATTAGCTGTCCTTCCCCACACACTCCTTATGTCCCCAAACACCTTCTCTCTTTTGTGGTTGAACATCGGATGTAATTCAAGTAACAAAGGTACTTAATTCATATGAAGTTCTACATAACCCTCCTTTTAAGAAGAGGCCAAATGCCATTTGAAAATTGTGCTGCAGGAGTTGTATTTCAAATGTATAAAATACTTAATGTCTCTAGACTGAAAATGTTGGCAAAGGACATATTTCACCATGGTGAAGTTTGTATGCGATGCACTTCATTGTGTGCCTACCTTTAAAGAAAGTCTGTCTCCAAACAAGAGTGTAATCAGCCTGACACTTTGCAGATTTTTGTAGAGCTGTTAATAGCCTGGTTGCAGCACTGCTGTACAAGGAACCTGTGGACTTGAAGAAAATTGTGTTATTCTTCCATTAGTTAGTTAGCTGGCATGTGTTGTAACTTCATTAATTTAGGATGGCAAAAATGGAACCACATTTGTTGTTTATTTTTTTACTTTTTGCACTGCAATAGCTGTAAAAGGGAGAAAAACATAATAACTTAATCACGTAAACTTTTTGAAAACCAGTGTTCTTATGTTTTTAGCTTCTGCAAGGAAGTCAATACTGCATTTTTGCTAGGGGAAGATACATCTCAGAAAAAAARGTTTTGTTGAATGTGTTTAGTTTGTGTTCTTTGAATGCCGATGTCTCTCTCAAGAACAGAAAAGTAAGAACAATTAATTTGTTAATTTGCAGTAAACACTGCACTTAAAGAAAATATCTTCTGTTGTTAAGGTTCTTTTCATATATAGCAACATTTTATACACTTACCATACTGCAAGGAAATAAATTTCTTGAATTAGTGGCAAACCATTTGTATTTTCCAAAGCTTCTGGAAAAATGTCAAAAACCAAAAAATATGTCAAAATGTCTTAGTTTTACAACCACATGCTTACTGGTGAATATCGATTTATTTGATTGATAGGGCACAACAGTTGTTATTGTTCTGTTAATAGCAGGATATTTGTTAAGAGTTGAGAATATTTTTATAGACAATCTCTCAAATTTTGGGATTGCATTGTTGGGTTTTTTTTTAATGTAACAATTTTGCAGATTATCCAGAGACTTTTAGAAGAGAAATTTACCGCTTTTCAGTGTGCGGTATTTGACAAAACTCTGGCAGACTTGAAAACCCGAATGGAGAAAGTGGAGTGCAACAAGAGGCATAAAACTGTGCTTACTGAAATGCAGGTGGGTGTTCATGTGTTCAGCTGCATACTAGGGTCAAATTAAAAAATAACTTCCTCAATATTTAGTAGTAAGGTTCCTGCACTTGCCAGTGGGGAAGCTATTTTGACTCCACAAGGGGAGGAAGTGGTGGGGGTGTAGCAAATACTAATGGTCCTTTTGAGTTGTGAAACTGTATTTTGCTGTCAGAAGGAGGGAAACAACCAGTTAATCATACAGAAAACCCACAGTGGATCTTCCTTCTGGCAAACTGACTCATTAGCTGTTAGGAGACTGTTTTTCCACTCCTCTGTTCCATTTAGACATTTTTCAAAAAAGTGCTAAGCATGAAAATATCTAAAGTGTTTATGAAGCTGGAAATTTGCCTAAAAATGGAAACATCCAAAAAGGAGGGGACAATAGCACTGGACTTGCTATATCACACATTGTTTCCCCAGAAAGTAAATAGTTGATGAAGCAAACAGCTAGTGTTGAATGCAGTATACTTTCCAGCTTTTTTATAGAAAATATATACATAGTGTTGACATGAGGAATATCACAAAATTCAAAGATTTTTGAACTGACAACACAATTAAAAGCTTACATTACTACAAATTCAAACAATAAGGCCATTTTACTTTTTGCATTAAGAGAAATATGGAGTTTTCCAGACCAGTTCCTACTATACAACTTTTTCCTGTTGTTGCCACAGCCATTTTATGTTGACTTTTAAAGTGTTTCAAAGACACTTTCAATATTCTTGTTTACCACTATCTTTTGCCATCAAATAGTGTCAAATTAATAAAATCATGTAAGGCTTTAATTGATGTTGCTTTGTGTGAACATGCAAGATAGATAGTTTGTGCAGTTGAGGATAGGAAGAAATTAAAGTTGTCTCTAAGACACCTTGATTGTGATGCATACAGTCTGCTATAATATAGTTGAAATAACATAGTTGTATTGTATTTCAAGGAAGAATGATTTCCCTGGTATGAAAATTGACTTTGATATGATGTTTTAGTTATATATCTTTTAGTCCGCATAATTTCTTTGATCCACTTGGGGGGATATTTACATTTTTTTTGTTTTCATCTTCTTCCTGTTTAGGCTAAAATTGCAAGATTGACAAAGAGGGTTGGAGCAGCCAAGGAGGACTTGAAGAAGAGACAGGAAGTAAGAACTAGATTTTTTGGGGTTTGGGGTTTTTTTTCTCAGTTAGCCTAAACCTTGTGTTGAAAAATAAAGAAAATTTATATTCAATGGCATTCTCAAAGCAGGTTTGTCTGGTTTGCTTAAAGAAGTCTTAACATCTCTTATGTAATTCTGATTTGTACAGAAGCTTCTTTAGCCACTATTAAAGACACCTTAAACTGCATAYGACTGAATCTAATTTATTTCAGTATGAAGAGTAAATAAAGCATAAATAACAGTGAATCCCACTATGATTCTGAAGGAGAGGGGGAAGAGGAAGGAAATTAATCAGGAGAAGGAGGCAGTAGGACCAAGGAGATTTGGGGCGGTTGTCAAAAATGTCAAATTCTCCTACAATGTTGGCTTCAGAAAATGATTCTTTCACACAGCAGTGAATGGATATGAAATAGAATGAAAGTATAAGTTTGCAAGCTGACTTAAAGTTTCTCTGTTACGGCCT
>NW_026623249.1:4848345-4940483 GCF_030028575.1 Malurus melanocephalus | reverse complement strand
TCTCTCTCTCTCTCTCTCTCTCTCTCTCTCTCTCTCTCTCTCTCTCTCTCTCTCTCTCTCTCTCTCACTGTGTAGAATGCAGCAAATGCACCCGTATCTCCAGGAAAAACAGCTGTTGACACTACAAATGTAAACAATGCCACGTATCGGTAAGCAAACCACATCACTGTGACCATGTTAAAATTTACAGTGGGACACTTCAGATACCTAATGTCATGGATAATCCCTGTATTTCCTGTTTTGTTTTTTTTTTTAGTTGAAGTGTTCTTCCTTTTGCTTCATTGCTCTTCACTTGTAAAATTTGATTTGCTTTCACAGAAGTAATGAATTGGCAGTATCGAATCTRTTCTTGATTACATTTGGATGATGCTTTGCATCAGTTTTAGTGGTTAAAAAGTTATGGATAGAAGTGGAAGTTTAATTTTAAGAACAGGAAAATTTTCTTGATGCAAGGCAAACTTGGTGTGAACACTTGAAAATTTATCAATAACTCTGTATTTTTTTRGTAGGAAAATACCCAAAGTTAATTTGCGTGAGAAGCACAAAATAGGTTTAGAAAATCTCAAAGAAAAGAACAGCTGTAAAATTAGGGTTTGTTTCACCATTGTACTGTTCATAAGTATGCCTTATGTGGCTTATTGAGAGAAATGCTAACTGAAAGTTCATTCCTTAGAAATGCTGGCACAGTGAGGCAGATGCTGGAGTCAAAAAGGAATGTAGGAGAGAGCACACCAGCAACTTTTCAAGCTCCTGTGAGTACAGGTAAGAAACTCCCTATGGACTATAAGCACATTTTCTTAAATGTTTTATTGCTTTCCATTAAAGAAGTAACTAACTAAACAAAGCAAAACCAATTTTACTTCTTTTTTTTCTGACACAAAACATTATTTTGAGCTCTCTGGCACATTCCCAGTTAATTTTTGTGTGGTGTGCTTACCAGCTATGGGAAAAAATATGTTGATTTGGCTAACCAGAACTTCTGGGTAAATTAGCTGCTTCAGGAGACTGCATGTTAGGTATGGCAGCACAACTGGCTGCCAAGAAGTAAAACACATGGCTCAGGCACCGTATTGTACTTGATAACAGTAGGATGCTGATGGTAGCCTTCCATTATCTAATGACTTTAGAAATGGAGTGGGAAACTAGACAGAAATTATAAAACCCATTTCTTAAAGGAATCATGTTGAAAAGTGGAATTTCTAGATTAAAATTTTATTGGAAATATAGACGCAAACCCACCATTAATTACGTTCATCATAGTCTCACTGTCCTTGGTTTAAAAATAGCTTGTTTAATATTGAATGCTGAGTGTTTCCCACAGGATTATCTCGTAGTAGGCATGTACTGGCTTTCAGTAGTGTATTTTACTCCTGATCTTTAGAATTAACCCTGAAATTTTGTCGCATAAAGGCAAATGTCTTTTCTGACACATTAATACTTGTTTTTGGTAGAACCTTTTGGATACAAGGTCCTACCTATACAAGGCAAATTAGTTATAACTCACATAATTTCTCTTTGTGTTTTGTGAAGCACCAGTTGCTCTGCCATTTCTGTAATCAGTGTTTATAATGCTATCTTTTGTGGTTAAATCTTGGAGCTTTCTTCAAGCCTGTGTCATAATTCTTTATATGCATTTTTTATGCCATTTCTTAGAAATGCAGTATTGACTGTATATTTAACCAAGCTATTGAATATCAGTATACAACAGAAAAACAGTATCTGTAGCCTGTATTTGGAAAAAAAAAGGAATTATACACCATCTTTTTCATAGAATCATAGAATAATTTGGGTTGAAAGGGACCTTTAAAAATCATCTAGTCCAACCCTGTTGCCATGGTCCCGGACATCATTCACAAGATCAGGTTGCTCAAAGCCCTGTCCAGCCTGACTTTAAATACTTAAAATGATGATTGGGCGTTCACAGCCTCTCTGGACAGCCAGTTCCAGTGACTCACTGTGCTCATCATAAATTGTTTCCATTTGTTGTGTTGCACTCAAACTTCCCACTCGATTCAAGTGCTTATTTTTTTTGTTTATTTTTTTGTGTGTAGTGCCTGCTTCCAGTCTTGCTGCTTCTCCAGCAGTTGTCAGTGGACATCCTAAGCTTCAGACTCCAGTGTCTTCCACCAGCTCTTTGACAACAACAGTTCTTCCCACAGCTAGCACAGCTACAGTTGTAGGCGCTAACCAAGTGCCCACCGGCAGCACTCAGTCGGTGTCTGTCTCATTGCAGTCTTTGCCCGTAATCCTGCATGTGCCTGTTGCGGTCTCATCCCAGCCTCAGCTTCTGCAAAGCCACACAGGGACTTTGGTCTCTAACCAGCAGTCAGGCAACGTTGAATTTATATCCGTACAAAACTCGTCTACAGTTGGTAGCCTTTCTAAAACTACAGTGTCTTTGGCATCAACTAACACAACTAAACCAAATAACATCCCACATGTGCCCAGTCCTGGTATTCAGAGGAACTCTACCGCCAGTGCTGGGTCAATAGGTACAACGTTGGCAGTGCAGGCTGCTCCTACTACACATCCTGTTGCCCAGACCACAAGGACTTCTTTGCCCACAGTGGGTACTTCAGGACTTTATAATGCAACCGCCAGTCGAGCTCCCCTACAGATGAAGATTCCCCTCTCTACATTTGGTAGTACAACTCCTACTGAACCACCCGCCGTTGCAGCACCCAAGATTGGTAAGTTATACTTGAATGTTGACACTGGGAAAGGAGGATAATGGTCAGAGGGAGACATAAAACTGCACTCCATGGAAAATTGTTTGTAATGTGTTTTACAGAGATGGTGGTTCTAGGTTGCATTTCTGTTGAAATTGTCAAGATCAGTATTATCTTTATGATAGATCTGTTTCAGACATTGTTCAGATTATTCAGAAAATAATCTCCCCTTAGAATCAGCAGTTTGGCTTTTTAAGCTTTATTTGGAATTTGATTTATGTAATTCTTAGCATGAAGTCAGAAACTCATACCATTAAGACTGGGTATTTATTTTTAAACAGCCTCTTAGGATAATATGAACTGCCTTTCTAAGCAGAGACATACTGAAAGGAAAGTATAATTATAACTTAATTTTCACAACTCTTAAAAGTAAACAAAACAAGAAAAAAAAACCAACTGAATTCTAATTAGTTCAATACTAAATGCTAGTTCAAAAGGAGTATACACTTGCAGTATTTAAATAAACTCTGTAAACACAATAAATGCTCAAATATCAATATATAGAGTTACTATTTTAAAATACTTTTTTTTTCAATCTTTGGCCATGCCCTGATGATACTCTGCGCTTTTGATTTTACATACCTTGAATTTTTTTTTCCAAGAGGTCTTCAAGATTTGTGAGTTGGAGCTACAGCAAGCTCCTCTTTGGCGCAATATAAGCAGAGCTTGCCATCGAAACTAGTTTAATTTAATTTTCCTAAATCTAAGTTACCTATGCTAAAATGTATGCTTCCTAGTGTTGGACATTTATGTTTTATATTGGTTCTTAGCTCTAAAGCAAATAGAAGTGATATAAGACAACATAAACAGTATTTTGGCAGATGAGATAGTGACAAAAGGGATAACCTGGGTGTCCAAAGAATATGTCTCATTTTATGCAGTTCCTGTAGACTTACTTTATTCCGTAGTAGTTTTCTCACCAAAATTGAAACGCTGATTAGAGCCAGCACTGTTGGTGATAAGGTCTGGTTAAAATGAAAAGGAATGAGGACAGAATTTAGATTTATATATTTACATAAGATATTAAAGCAACTTTGTAAATTGCTAGTTTAATATGGTGCTAATAAAGGTACTCAGTCTCCCTGTCTCAGTGTTATATTTTGCAGCTGGTTTAACCATCCTTTTTTCAGTCAGGCTTTTTAAAAATGGAAATATTTAATAATTTTATTATTTTTCAGTTTAATATCAGTTTGCATGCACAGGAAGGAGAGGTTGGAGTTATACTTTGTCCTCAGATAGGCAAGGAAATTGGTCGTAAAATGTTTTTAATACACTGTCAAACTTACAAGGAAGGGAGCACATTAATCAGACTCCAATACTTATAATTGAAAATTGGGACTAAAGATAAAATATGTCACATACTAAATGTTGAGTATCAAACTATTTTGCATATTGCCTTCATATTTGTCTAGTGGGTAGCAATAATTAGTAATGATTAAATGCTGCAAATGAACAATTTCTTGACCCTTCAGACAACCAGACGAGCAGGCCACCAACAGATACTTCAGCAAACAAACGACCTGCAGAGGGAGCAACACAGGTAGGCTTTTGATTGTTTCTATGCAAAATTCTGAAGTTACAATCCACAGGAGAAAAGTTCTTTACCTTTGTTGCTTATAATGAAACAAGTTTAGTTTCTTTTGTGCCATCCTTTCTAGTTTCTCTCAGTTTATACTTTCCTTCTTCTGATTCATTGTTATTTGGAGCATGAACTTCTGATAATATTTTCAGAAGTTTTCTGATGCGGTTTTTGTAGGTAGATGAGTTGGTAAATCAGGAGCAGGCTAAAAATTGTCTGATGAAATAGAGCTAACATACAAAGTAAAGCCTGCCCAATCTTTGAATGTTTTGAATTTAAAGCTATAAATATTTTATAAATTATTGTGGTATTCTCATTTCCACACTAATCCAGAACTTTAAATTTGGCTTCTAATGTTTGATTGCCATATATCATGGGATGAAAAAAAAAGGGAAATAAACCTTCTTCAGGAATAGCTAATAATATTTTAATAATAAAGGATAACTCGAAGTATTACTGGATTTCTTGACTAAAATTTGTTGAACATACTTTGAAATTTAAAGTTTTAAATAAAGCTATTTGAAATTCTTCATGATTSTCTTTCTACTTATACATATTTCATAAAGCACCTCATACTTAACTGTTCCTGTTAACCTGAAGTCATTTTAGTAAGTGAAATAAAATTAATATATTCCAGCCAACATTTCCTAATTCATTAGTGTGTCAAGGTACAGATGATCTAAATTGTGTTTCAAAGCAAGAAGAAAATATATTGGATGATATCCTGGTTTTCACCTGTTAGAAGTAGTCTGTCAAAGGTAGCCAGTATTTTAAACTGTGCCTCACTCTATCTTTCTGTTAAGGCATTTCATAAAGAATGGTTGTTTGGAACTTGATTTTTCAAAGATACCTGTGGATTATAGCTATTAAAATCCTTGTCACTACTTGATATGTAGGAAATCCAGTACCATAATGRATAACAGTAGTAGAGTTTTAAGACTTAATTTTCAGTATAAGATGCATATTTTGGAATTTTTCTTCAGTTAAGCCTGAAACCTGGAAAAAATTCAGAAAAGCAGATTATGTGTGATAGTGGTACTTAGCAGTGGAAGGTGAGCTAGGAGGAGGGAAATAAAAGACATAGGATGTTTTCTGGTTTTCAGTCTTCTGTTGTAGTGTATGTTCTAGGTTTGCTTTCCATGAAATCAGTTAAAGCATGTGTAATGCCATGGTTAAAAAAGAAGGACCTGATGTATTTTAATTGGCTAATGATGTATGGAATTGACATGCCATCCATTTGAAAAATCCACTTAATGCCACCTGCTTTTTGTTACGTAAAATCCAAAATATTATGTATTACTCCACACTTCGCAGCTGTCAGATCAAAAAGTAGTTCACTGTGTGCCGTATACCTGTGGCATATTTGATGGTACAACTTTGATCAATTGTTTCGAAAAGCAGTTGAAACAGGAAGAGACTTCATCAGAAAATAAAGAAGCAGTAGAAGCAGCACAGATGAATTTTAACTTCCCTGAGGATGTCCTCTTTGGCTTGGAGGAAGAGGAAGAGGATGCTAAGAGCATCAAAAACACCCACAAGCAGACTGGCTGGGCAGCTAACCTATTAAAACAGTGGCTGGCCAAAAATGGCAAGGATCCTAGCTTTGAATTGGTCCCAGTAAGTGAACTCAATGATATCTTAAGAGAGTTTTATTACACAATAAGAAATCATGATGGAAATACCTACAGTGTGGCAAGCTACAAGTCAATGCGTGCTGGCTTAAACCGGCATCTCAAAATGCCACCTTATAATCGTCAGATTTGCTTAATGAAGGACAAAGAGTTTGCCAGTGCAAACATGGTGTTTGTGAGCGTGCTGAAGATGCTGCGCATGCAGGGAAAGGATGAGACTCACCACCATCCTCCTATAGCTGCCGAGGACTTGCGTAAGATTAAGCAGTCTGGTGTGCTGGGTTTGCACAGTCCACTGGCACTCGTCAACAAGGTGTGGTTTGATTTGCAGTTGCATTTTGCCAAGCGAGGGAGGGAAATTCTGAGAGATCTGGCTCCAGATGCGTTTGTTGTTGAGAAGGACAAGAACGGGCGTCGGTATGCTATGTTTAGGTATCCTGGCAAAGGAAAATGTGGAGAAGATCCTCATAAAATGGGTAAAATGTATGATATGCCTGGGGATCCAAACTGTCCTGTTTTTTCCTTGGAACTTTATTTGTCTAAGTTGCCTCCAGAGCCCCCTGCCTTTTACCTGCACCCTTTAAAGCTAACGTCAGAGCAAATGCAAGAACAGCCTGTCTGGTACAAAAGAGAACCAATGGGTGTTAATTACCTGGGTACCATGATGCCCAGGATAAGTGTGGCAGCTAGGCTCTCTCAGCGGTACACCAATCATTCTCTCCGAACTACCACCATCCAGCTACTGTGTGAAGCAGGACTGGGGCCTAGAGAAATAATGGCAGTGACAGGCCATCGCTCCGAGTCTGCTATTAGACACTATTGGGGATCTGCAGAGGTTCGCTACAGGGCCTGGTCAGATATAATGGAAAATAATGCCCCCAGTTACCTACATAGCAAGATCCCAAATGAAGTGATAAAAGAATCAGTATCTGGTGCATCCACCTCTTCTGTAAAACATGTTCTAGAACAAAACAAAATTTTATTCCCTACAAAATCTGTGGTATCACCTGGCACTAACTGTGTAGCTTTAGTCCCTGAGGAACACCCAGCTCTGAATTGCAGAAGCCCTGTCCTGTTGAACCACAGTTCTTCCAAGGTGTTTCTCCCCAAGAGCATGACCAGTGGGAGCCTAACTGCCGGTCCCCTTCAAGGCTGCGGTAACAAACCTGTCTTTATAAGGCGTGTGATAAAACAAGAACCAATGACTTGATGCTTCTGTAATAGAGCTGATTTCAAATGAATTGCTTAAATGGAAAAATTACCAGAGTTGTTTCTTTACTTGGTCTTCTGAGGAAATTTCTTATGGTCTAGTTCAGCAAGAAGTATCCTGTTCACACTCAAGATATGAGCTATGGAGCAGAAACTTAAACAGGGCTTGGAGTTTGTATGGCCTTTTGTGGCAGCTGGGACTCTTTGAAGTGGCTGAGCAGAACTATTTAAAAAATATTAAAGGGAGATACTGATTTCCATTTAGCTGAAGATAGGCTTTCTTCACTGAGAGTGTGGCTTTTATATTTTGTGAAGTGTTATTTATCATACCATTTTGTGCCTGCTGGCATAATGTAGCATCTTGCAAATCAAATACTTGATTACTGAAAAGCACCAAGAAAGTAGAAACTGAATGAAATAGACACAGATGCACTACAAATATGTACATACGCATGAAAACACCTGGAATTGCTTAACTACTGTCACCCTCTGTTCAAATTGTTATCAGACCTACCACAGGATTGTGCTTTTTTTTTTTTTTTTTTTAAAGCATTCTTCTAAACTGATTTTCACTGTGGGCTGCAGATTTGCTTTGCAGGGCTTTCCTTTTCCTACTTAGTATCTTTGGCTTAAGATTCCAGTCATTGTGTTCTCCAAAGGCACTACTGATACATTGGTATTAAAATTGGGATCTCTTCAGTTGTGCATGAAATGGGGAAAACATTCTGGAAAGAGCTGAAAACAATTTCTTGCTTAAATGCCATATAATTAGAGTTTAAATGTTGTCTCTGTGCTGAGAGGTTTTTTTTTTTTGTATTTCCTCTCACCAATCCCTTCCTTATATTTCACATCATCTTTCCACTCTAGTCTGGGTCAGTATAATGTAATTCACAAGATGTGCATCCTGTTCTTCCCCACTGAACCCTGTACAAATATGTTTGGTTTTAACTTCTTCAGATTAGTAAACTGATCCTGTCATTATATTTTGTACAGATTTTTACAGGTTAGAAATTCTCAGGATAGTGGATGTGAAGAATAATTTTCACCATAGATTCTGACAAGTGATTTTCTTGTAAATAAAAATGGAAAATTGGTTATGGAATCACAGATTATGGTAGGTCCACTTTGGAAGAAGAAACACGGTAGCATTTAAAATTGTTTTTCATTATATAACTGAATTGAATAGAAATTGCTTTGTCCTTTTCAAATGTGTGTATACACATGCACTCTACACACATGGTTTATCACACTAAGGACTTCACTTGAAGTGTTGATGTTGCTCAACAGCAGACAAAATAGAGAAAAATCCCAGCTGAAATAACAAATTGACCATGATAAACTCTTAATTGTGTGAAGAACTTCCTTGCTGGCATAGACTTTCAAATATTGAATTAGATTTATCTCTCTGTTATAGTATATAATTTATATAGACACTGCTCTAGTCTGTACAGAGAACTTGATGCCTGAATTTTGGAGTTTTTATCTTTGCTGATAGTATTTACCTTTGTTGCCTTGTATAGGTTGTTTATACTTAACAGCATTAATTTTCTGGAGTGTAAGACCAGCACAGTACTCCATTTTCTGATGGATCTAATTAAATATTAAAAGGTTTTGAAAGTTCTATCCTGATCTTATACTCATTTATGATTGAGATACTTGGTCAGATGTAATTGTTAATATAAAAATTACTTCTGCACAGTCCTACTTCCTTAGTTGGAGCATAGGAAAGAAAGCATGGATCATTTTGTCAAGCCTAAAATAAATCAATCAGAGATGGTACAGAAAGTGATCCTTTCTGATGGCTAGAAGAAAGAGTGAAAAAAAGGTCGGACAGTTCTCAAAACTTAGAAGAACTGTGCAGTAACTTATTCTAGTGTGTTTTAGGGTAGTATAGATTTTCAAATTTTAGGGATTCATAGAATTCCTAACTCATCCAGAGTGGTAAATTTAATTTTGTTTTTGAAGAAATTTAATCTAAACTTTCACCAGGATGGGTGTATCTTACTATTCCCCCACAAAAAAAAAAGGTTCCTGTGTTTGTCCAAGGTAGTTGCTTCTTCCAGCATACTGGCATTGAACATTTACCCTCCAGGAAGAAGAAAAGTATGTTGCCAGGAGATGATTCTTTTTTGTTCCCTCTTGCTGCATGCTGTGGTCATACTGACCACATGCCCTGCTCTGGTTCTAACTGCATCTGGGTGACTCAGTGCAACAGCAAATTTCTGATGGTTTCATTCTTCAACATGAATCTAGCTGGTGATTAAAACAGAAACAGGGACTCTTCTGGCCGATTTTGGCATACCTCTCATTCTTTTTGATTATCATTTGGCTTCTAACTTGACTTCCATTCTATTGGTTTATAATTGGGTATTTTTGGACTCTCATTTGTTAAATTCTAATTCTGTTGGCACCAGCTGTACAGCGTCCTCTTGCTACCTTCAGTTTGAATCTGATACTTCAAAGCCACTGACCGTAGTATTACTAGCTTCTGTTTTTTTTCTGTGGGAGAACTTTCTTTTTTAATGGTTYGGACTAGTATTATTGCTTCACAAGACCTGGGATCGTTGTTTACTAAGCTTTCTGTTAAAATCTGAATTAATTCTTGTTAGTAGAACATCTTTGTAACCTTCCATAAGTGAAAAATCTTTCTCCTGTTTTCCCTCCCACCCAAATTGTTAAATGAATCTTTCCTACCTGTATTTTATTTCTAGAAAAACTGAAGTAAACAGAATGCATATGTTGCTGCTTTTGTAAAGTCAATTTTGGCTGTAAGTACAGTAATATGGGGAGCAGAGGGTCAAGTTTCAAGTCAGTTTATGGTGATACAAGTTATGTGTGAACATACCGAATTCTATCAAAAGGGACATGAATTGTACTCCTCAGTTGCAGTGTCAGCAGAGAACCTCAAACAGCAGGATAACAGAGTTTCTCAGGGTTTTTCCCATTATTTTTCTGCTATAAGAGGAACCTGTTGTTGAACCAACAGGTTAAGTATGGTTTGTTTGGCTAAACTTAGATTTAGACTTTGGCTGCACATTTAATGCAAAATTGCCAATCGTCATTTAAAATTCCCCTTAAAAATCTAAGTATAACAAATAGTTTTTGAAAGAAATAGTCTGTGATTCTTGAATTTTCTAATTAGATCTTCACCTAAAATCAGATTGTTTCATTTCAGTTGCGAAAAAAGCCCCAAAGAAACAAAATCCTCTACCAAAAAAAAAAAAAAAAACCAAACCCAAATAAACAACACAAATGAAAAACCAGGACTTAGTTTAGTCAACTAAATTAATTTTTTTTCCTACTAGCTGCTGTATTATTGATTAAATTCCATTTCCTTTGATGGAGATAACCCTGGAAACAGTGGAGAATGACTGGTTCCTTATATAATACTTCCATAAATTTAGTTTTGCATCTCATTTTCATAATTCAGCTTTGATACTAGTGCTGTGAATCTAGAACTTGTTTTCTCTGTGTTTTCCTGTTAAGTTTGGAAATCTCAGCTGTTACTTTGAGGGGTACTCTAATTTTTGTTTTTATGACGTTGGCATGGTATCTTAAAGTATGTTAAATTTTCTTTTCTAAATGCACCTTCTCTGTACCATGTGAAGAGTTCCACTGTGCACAGTGTCAAATACCCGAAGGCATTGGAAGGGTGCTTTGAAATTGAATTTGTTCTTGGTTTTGTTGTGGTTTTAGTCTAGTACCTCTGGTTATTGTGAACTGTACAGCTTCTCAGCAGTTGCTGTTTAGGTCAGTATAGTCAAAGTTTTCAGTAAGCAGTTTGGACATGCAATTTTGCTATATGACTGTTTCTTCTTTTTCAGCCTTTCTCTCTTCTTCTTGCTCCAAAAGGAGTGGCTGCAGGGATGTGGAAGGGGGCATCTTACTATGTCTGTGTTAGTCTTTCATCTGCAGCTTTTTTCTGTGTAAACAGAAATTTAAGGGTTGCTATTTGGCCCCAGTGATTTTACCAATGGCAGTTCCAGTGCCTCGGGTCCTTGAGTAGCATTTCTGAAGACATGACAAGCACTTTTAATGTATTGGGATAAATATTATTGTTATAGAGGCAAAGGCATTTTAAATTATATAGCAAATCTTTAGAATGGTTTGAAAGTATTTTAGTATTAATCCCAGTTATAGATACAGGATTTATATATATTATATAAATATAGCTATGGTAGAATGAGAAAACCTATGAGAGCAGTGTTATTATACTGTAACATAACACTGAACAAATCTTAACAGAGTTTGATGTGTTAAAAATGTCTGGTGTAAGTCAATCTTCAAGAATGTTTGCATTATATTTATTAAAACACCAAGTCAGGTGAATAGTTGAGTATTTTTTTTTCTGTTCCCTACTTCATGTGCACCTTATCCTGTTAAGGAGTAAAGCTTCTTTTCAATCTGAATTTCATCTGTGCATTTCACCTTACAGCTACTGTTAGTTTATTAAATAAAAGTCCAGCAGTATCCTATCAATTTCCCATTGTTTCTGACATAGCTTGATGTATTTGGTTGAACTACAGTTTAATTTAAGCTATTTTCCTGACTATTGGAAATTCATCTGGTAAAACATTAATAAAGTACATTTGTAACTCCTATCTCTTTACCCTGCAGTGTGTAACAAACTTTGTGAGTCTCTCTTGGGAAACAATATGAGCAAAGTGGATATGTCAGCTTACAGKTTATAAGCAGCTATTTTATATTGTCTAATTATTATAGATGAATATGTTCCCTTGCATTTCATGTTTTTTTCTCTGAAAATAAACGTTTATAGTTATATATGTAAAATGGGCTACGTGACTTTTGTCTCTGACCCTGGAGTTACGYTTGTGATGTTTAAAATGCAACTAGCTGTCATCCGTGAGGTGGAATCTTTGCCTAAGTAGAAAACTAAATCATAAAGTTGTTACCAGGAAATCAGGTAGCTGAGTTGGATGGCTGATTTAAGGAACACAATTAAAATGTGTGACTTTTAAGGTTAGTTGTCTTTACCTGTGACTGTGTGTGTTACCTACAGCACCCTCAGCTACTGAGAGCAGTTTTTAATGGGTATACTTGTGTATTATAAACTCAAATTTGTCATTTGGGGCCAAAAAAATTGGGAGTGATGTTTAAACAATCTAACTGATCATGTCATTACTCCAGGCATAGGTAATAACTTTTAAAAGCTGCCGTAAACTAATGTGAAAAGTATTATAAATATATTTACTGTTAAATGAGATGATCTTCCACCATCCAAGATGGCCACCCCACATGGTACTATTGGGAAACTCAGTGAGTCTTGGGGAAATAAGGTAGATGTTTCACTTTCAAAGGGTGAAAACCAGTAAAGGGATGTGTGTGCATGAATGTATGTTTGTGTTTATTATATACCCTTTTAACTGTGATAAAGGAAAAAGTGAATCACATCTGTAAAAAATACTTCTAGCATTGTGTCATGTGTTTCTTTGTAACTTCTACTTGGGACTATGATTGTGAGCATCTAAAATCAGTTCTGGCAACCAGTCTCTTATTTATGTTCTTGTTAATAGGTGTAGCCAAGCTAACATCTGCTCTTTGCACCAAAGAAATGAGAGGGTATATAATTCTTTGAGGTTACTATGACTGGTTATTCATTTTTTCCATGCTTGCATTGTTCTTGTTCTGTAGGAAGTGTTGCACAATACCAGTTAAGGGTGAGGAGAGTGTAGCAATCTTGTGAATGCAATATAAAATGTCTGTCAAAAGTGTTTTTGAGTGTTATACAAATATGCAACCGCATAGTATCAAAACATGTATTGCAGCACTGTGAAATTTGGTTTGTGTAAACTTTGATGTTGGTAAACTGCTTCCTTTATTGCATTACCATTTTCCTTTTTATCTTGGTAAGATATGACAAATGCGTTTGGTACATGGTTGAGTAGATTCTCATGGCATCTTTCCAAGGCTGAAATAATTACTTCAGTTTTGTGGGAGTTACTGCATTGGAAAAAATAACAGTTGAGAAGTGATAAATCTGACACTGAAGGAGTCAGTGACTGAAATATGCTCACAAATGTATTAAAAAAAAGTAATTTTCACAACTGCTTAAACTGTGCTTGAAATATGTAGTTGTGTATATGGATGACTAAAAATGAAATTCTGACCTTACAATTATACATACAAACACACCTTGGCCACTCTATCTACATGCACCCCATTCCCAGACCATATTTTTAACATCACTACCCATAATTTAAGATTGATTTTGCTATTATATAACGCTTTGSTGCATCATGTATTGTTGTGATGGTGTGATGCTTCATAAATTGTCTGGTTTACAACCTCCAGATTTTTTCTAGTTTGTTATAGTAGGGATGATTAATAATAAAATTGTCTGCACTGTGTCAGTTTGGCACACCTAATCTTCAGAATTTTGGTCTTTGCTACTCGAATTATTTTTTTTTATTTTTGCAATGTATTTTTTCATTTTTCCCCCTTAATTTTTCACTTTTACATGCTGAAATGTTCCTTTATGAAAAGCAGGTGGCATTGCAATCAACAACCTTGCTATCTTTTTGTGATGAACTGAACTGTGGCGTTATATAATACCAAAACTTCTAAATTAATATATATCGTGTGTGAGTAGAGAAGCGCATATTCAGAACTTGCATCAAAATACTGCTTGTAGCTTTTAGTTTTTCACTTGGTACAATATATATGCATGTTGTTGGGCTGTTCAATTTGAGCTTTAGAGGTTTCTTTCCCAGTTTTCTACAATAGTTTGCCATTGGTTTATATGTGCTGTAGTGTATTAAGTTGTTCTTTTTGTGTTAAATTCCACAATTGCAATTATGGTGGGAGATAAATTCTCTCAATTATCATGTCTACCATATGTGCTTTGGAATATAAATTGTCTCCTTCCTTACATTTGTTTTCCTTGTGGTATTAGAATAGCTTTTTTTACACCCATCACCACCATTTTTTCTTTCCTTGCTTTTCAAAATTCCAAATGGTGATTCAACCTCATTTGTAGCAGTAATGATCTAAAAAACGTTGCTAGATAGCAAAGCTAAGGTGATGTTGTTTCTCCCACTCCGGTGCATTTTAAAACAGTGTAAAATGGTCTCTGCAAGTGGAAAAGCACATATAATGGTTGTAGCCTGTCTCCATGTCCCTACTTTTCTAGGTAGATGGAGAAACAGCTTCAGAATCACTTGAACACCAGAGACAGCTCCTCATTTTATTGCAAGGCTGATGCCCATCTGATTCCCCTTTATTAATACAGTATTTGCTAGCATGTAGAGTAATTGATTATTTGATATTGCAGTCAATGACATATAGGATCCAATGACCGTCTTCCAAAAGAAAGAAGTTCTTAATTATGAAACATTTACATGGATTTTATTGCAAATCTTAATTGTGGCTTCAGGTTCAGGTGACACCGTATGAATCTGTGACAAGTTTCATGATTTTATTACTTCTAAGAACCGCTTTTCTGTTGCACTTACTGTATAAATTTCTAAAATGTCCATATGATGCTGGTTTTAGAAAGTCAGTGTATAATTCTTTCCTTTCTCAAGGAAAACTGCTTATTGCTGGTTATTCCTAGCAATTATCCCCACAAGTATATCTTATTTGTCAGCCCATCTATTTCTCAGTGCTTTCTTCAGTTCTTGAAGAGTGGTTCTTGAGTGGTTGGGATTGAAGAAAGCAGAGATAATGTTGCATATGCAGTTGAAAATGCATGAAATTGTAAGCATAGGTAGTTTTTACTGATCCTTTTCAGAGATCACTGGATTGAAATGTAATTACTGAAATGTAAATAGAGATTTTACACAATTAATTAAAACGAAGTCTGTTTCTAGTAGTTTTCATGGTGACAAAAATCTTAAAATGTTACTTTTAGAAAAAACTTTGCGGTCAGAACACTTAGAAATGCTGATTTCTAATATTAAGTGAAAAAAACGCATTAATTTGAATAGTTGCATTCATTTTATGCGTACTTTTCAATTGTTCAAACTCCCATATGCACAATAAAGCAGTTTCCATGTAACTGATGAACAGGCATTTAGAAGAGTCTATGACATCTCTTTCAGGACTTGGCATGTTTCACTCAGATATTTGAAAGGGATGAGTATTAACTCTTTCGTTTTTGCCCTTTCTTGTATGGTCTTCCAGTTGCAGCTTTCACACATTCTGTCATTAAAATACTTTTCCTTCACACTTGCCAAGTGAGATGCTTGCCTGGGGCATTTGCCACACAAACAGATCATTTCATGTTGGTAATTGCAGTAGGTGTGGACATGAGTTTGCAGACTAAAGCAACTGTGGCAGAGGGGCTTCAATTTCACACGATTTTTTTTAAAGAGCACACTTTTCAAAGCAGGTTAAAATTCTAAGCGTGAAGGGCTTTCTTCTTTATGGGCTCTTTCAGGAAAAATGCACAACACTGAGAATAGTGAAGTAACTTTGAAATACGCTTACCCCATCCTTCCATATTTGTGGTAGTGCATGCTCAGTTGCTGCATGGTTTGTTATTCCTTGTTCCACTGCTACTTTTTTTCCTCCTCCTGCTTCTGTTTTTCACCTTTGTTTCTGCTGTTAGTCGTACCTTGCAGTCCACTACCCTCACTTCACCTTGTGTTTTGCCTTTCAGCTCTAAGTTGCATGTGTTGTCTTGGGTTGGATCAACATTAGACTTCAGCATGAAATTTTCAGTTGCAGGAGACRTTGCTTTATGCAAAATTATCTTAATTGCAAATGGAAATTCACCTACCAGCTGAAGACTAGTGATGTGGCTATATTAAGGGAAGTCAGGAAAAGATGAAGTCTTGTATTTTTCTCACTTTCTTCCTACAGCGTAGGAATATGTTCACATACATATTTAAAACTCTGGCATTTTCAGAGTGGGACTTGTTAGATTGAATTTTTAATTCCATTTTTAATTCACTTTATTAATTTCATTGTTTTATGTTAAGGTTATTGCACTGCTGACTGCCATATGAAAGGAGAGAGGTATTTAAATTAAGGTCATTCTGATACAGGTGTAATTAGCTGGATGTTCCAGTCCATTGCTACTTCAGAGTATACAAACTTTGCTCACCTGCTATGAATAAAACAGATCCAAAATGTTAATGTGAATGACTGTATTTTGGAGGATTTATACTTACTTGGAATTTAAAGGCACATACATTAAGATACATGAGCAGTAAAAGAATGGAGAAGGGTGTTTGGTAGCTTACATTTCTTTTAAATCTCCGAGTAAACTTTCTTTTGCTAGATTACTAGAAAAATTGCCCAGATAATGTTGTAAACAATCCAATTTAAGTGCAGCTTCTGTTTGCTCTGGAAACTGCTGTGCTGGTTCTGACAAATGATGACAGGCTGGCTTGGAGGGTAGTGGCTTTGTTCACTTTGGTTGGCTTTGTTTGATTTTGTGTTTGTTATTTGTAACTGTAAAGTTTCAAATATATACCAATCACTTTATATTGCTGTGGTTGTTTGTGTTTCATCTTATTTGTACTCTAAGGTGGGTGGATTCTTTGTTACTAAGACTCGTTAGGCAATGTTTGAACTAAAACATCAGGCATATATTTGGGGTTCTCGTTGATGGTTTTTATTATTTCACTAGTGTGGCTGCACTGATAAAATGGTGTTAAGATGACATCATCTTGTTCTGCAGAGATCAGCTGAAGCAGTTTCACGTTGTTGTTGGCTTGTTGTGTTTGGAGGTATCTAAAAAGTGATAGCAGACCAGAATGCTTTGACTTTGCTTTTCTGCTTTACCAGTCTCTACCCAAATGCTTGCTGAAATCTAATATTAGGAGTTGAAAGACTTGTCCTCTTGTTTCAGTTTTTGACACAAATGGAAGTGTTGTTCATATATGACTGAAAGTCCAGTGCCTGGCTCTACCTTGACTTCTTCAGGGGTGCAAGCATTCTGAAGCTGGGTTTTAATTTTGCTCAGAGCAGCACATCTGAATCTGCATTATTAATGGATAACATGGCAGTCTGCTCCACAGAATCCCATTCCCTCCATTTGAGGAAGAGCAGTTGTTTCTCTGTAGCCTTGACTCAAACATAATTTTGTTGTTAACTGGAGTTTTTACAAGTCCTTGTACTAGAAAAAATAGTCACGATGCTAAGAAGGGGTGGTTTTATTTTCTTGTTTGGTTGAGCATAGAGGCTTCTGGAAACTCATTACTTGCATTTCACAGAGATTATGCCACATGGTTCAATTTATAGGTCTTAACCATCCTAGTAGGGTCCATACTCCAGAAAAATCTGAAATAAGGTGATAAAGTTGCTGTCTCAGATTATGGAGATGTCAAATTTTACCAGAGGGAAGTAGGGTGGACCAGTCTTCTAACACCTGATTCACAGGTGAATTCTTCCTGAATTTCCTTTTCATTGCTGAATTTGAGATACCTGCAGTTATCTGAAAACTGTGCATGCCAACACTGCAGGATGTAGAAATGGATGCTTCTCATCCTTTTGAATGTAGGTGGATGCTGCAAATAGTCAAAATCCTGACCTTTATGACAGGCATGATGAGCAGTCTGTTTTGTGTGGCAATACCCTGCCTAAACCATGCTCTCCTAGGTAGGAAACCCAATGTTCAGCTTTTTCATTTTTTTCAAGTTTTCTTAAGATTTTCCTGTGCCCCTAAATTTCATTTAAGGGGAATACGTGGTTGGTGAAGTAGGGGAATCTAGATGGGGAGGCTCGGGAGACAGAACTTGATTGTGTGCTCTGTTTTGAGTACAGCATCTGCTTGGAATAGCTGGAATGTTTGCCCTGGAACCAAGACTGGGGTGTGCCACAGATTTCYGCTCAAAGGCTGCCCTGCGGATCTGCAGCTTCTAGGGCTAACTACTTCTAGAAAGCTCCTGCTGAGGAGAGTGCTATCCAGGGTCATTTACTAAAAAACCTTGAATAGTATGGCTGGCTAAGAGAAGGTCTTTCCAACTGAGAATTACATGTATGAGACCTTGTTGGTTGAGTTGATTTAGTAGTTGCCGGTTGAGCTAACTCAAGATTTTGGCCTTCCAGACACACCAAAATAAAGAAATGCATGCCATGACACTTGCTGGCTTGGAAATTCAAACAGCTTTCCTGATTGGCACAGTCAACCAGGGCTTTAAAACAGTTAGCTGTCATGCAGAGTATTTTTCTGAGGACTTTGATTTCCTTGCAGAGGAAGAATTGAAAGGAATTACTTCGAGCCAATATATTTCTTAGTGGGAAGAAATTAATAGCTTGGTGTTAGTTCTTTTCTTTTTCCAGTTCTTTATAAATCTCCCTCTCCATTTTTCAGTCTGCTTTCTCCTGGCAGAGGGAGCCGTGGTTCAAAATGCACATTGTTGGCTGGGAAGATCAAGTTGGAATGAAATTCCTCTTGGCTTCATGCTAATCAATTTGTCATTAATGTGCCTTTGTCCTAAGCTTCAAGTGGGTAAATCAGCTCATCATAGTAAGAAACCTGAAGCTAGAAAGTATTTTAAGTAGAAACCACACAACAAAAAAATTCCATGGTTAATAATTCTGAAATACGTTTCTCTATGTATTGCAAAGATGAATCCCTATAGTGATCTTCTCTATCACCTATGAACATAAGTAGTTAGATATTTCTTACTCAAATTGCGTGTTGTGTTTTATTAGAAGAGTTTGTCAGTGGCAGCATCAGAACTTAAGGCAAGAAGAAATCAGGTTCTAATAATGCATAATGAAGAGAGTTATCATGTCAGGCCCTCCAAATTCAGTGACTGATAATTTAGACAGCTTCTGCTTCCTTTAGTAATCATGATACCTCTTTTGCCTCTCCTCAGAGCCATGCCTACATGAGAATTGCCTTTCAGAGTTGCTTAAAGCCTCGGTGTTACCCAAATGAAGGTCATAGAGCAGATAATCTCAATGCTTAGGCTTTGACCCCATTTGACTGCACAGAAAAATCTCTGATATTCCTAGGGTGTATAAGGCCGACCATGTGCGTCTGGTAACTCTTATGTTTTTTCCATGTTAATTGCTCAGAGATTTTGGATAATTATGGTGCTTTTGTAACACTTTGTCTGCCCTAAGAGACCTTGTTGACTAATCCATAAATCAGTAGCAGTTCAGTCCAACAATAAGTGATAATCTCTTCCACAAAACAACAAAAAGAAACCACAACTAGTCTTCGTAACAAGTTTAAGGAACTAGATATTGATATAATCCCTTTTTTTTCCCAGAAAGTATATTTAAAACCACAGAAATATGTAAGACCTCTCCCATAGTTTTTTCATCACCTAAAGATAAATGGTGGTGGTCCCTGCGGTCTGACCAGTCAAGGAACAGCGTTGATCCAGAAGATAAATCTTGTTTGATGGTCTCCTAGGGCTTTTTGTTAAAACATTTAACTTTTGCAATAGCCTAAAAGATTCCTTTATGCTCTTTAAAGGGATGGCTAAAAATAGATTTGCTTGTAGAATAATAGAATGCTATAATTCATTATAATGGATGAGATTACACTATTGAAATTACTGGATACAACTGGAGTTTTCTGATGGCTTTTGATATGTTTTGCAAGCATACAAGTTTCAATGCAGCTTTCCCTTTTTCTTAATGTGAAGTCAGTGTCTTTGTAAGTATACAGGCCAAGCTATCTCAAGATAAGTAATATATTATCCCTGATGACTGCTCCATCAGAGTTACACCACTACAGAGGAGAGCACAGGATACAACTGGATTAAAATATTAGGTATCATAGTTGAATATACTTYATGACAGCAAATTGTTATGCATTTACCTGTAAAACAGCAATATGCTTCCATTCATCAGGGCTTTTTAATCCTTACAAAGCTGAAAATACATTAATGCTTTTTACTGCAATGCAGTCATTTGGTTATCACCTGTTTTTCAAGTGCTGGGATATTTGTCTGAAATTACCTTCTCTTGCTCATTTCATCAGTTTCTTTCTAATAAGTATCAATTCTGAGAGCTCTCCTTCTGAATGTTCAATGTGCATCCCTTTTCCATCTGTGTTCCCTGGATTTGCTTTTGCAAAACAAAGGAGTTTTGTCTTTCAGAGCGGGAAGGTCGCAGGAAGTGAATCAGGAGGTGTCATTGATCTTACACTGGATGAAGAGGATGATGGCTGTTCTCAAGGTGGGTGAAAAAAACTTCGCTAGCTGCAGGGATAATTGAGCTACAAGTGTTATTTCATCCCGTGAATGACAGAAAGGAATAAACTTCTGTTTCTACTTAGTGTATTTTTTCTCTTGGTGTTTCAGTTAACTAGGACTGTTAAAAAATTCGGTTAGGTGTTGAATAAAAGGAATTTTGCTTACAGTCTTTAAGATTTTTACTTTTGCCTTAATTTAAGCATTATTTCTGTCTGTGCTTAAATACCTCAGGCTTGGGGGGTAATTTGAGATGTTTGAGTTCTTGATATTTTAGAAAGCTCTTCTAGATTTTTTTTTTTGTTTACTGATTATATTGAAGACCTTTTCATTCTACAGTTCATATTTAGGCATTAGAGTATTACGGCTTCTAATATTTTGTTTAGCTAGAACACTTTGTGTGCAAGAGTTTAAAGACCAAATGCAAACTGTTGTTTGCTTTAGGACTGTATGCCAACAGCAGAGTAAATATAGTCATGCTTTTATATACTTTGGCAGTTTGGATGCACTTCATCTTTTAAAAGAACACATTTCTTTTTATATAAGTCTTGTGTAAATGTAGGCCAGTCTAATTATAGTTAGCATTGGATTAGTGAAGAATGATAATACTTCACAGAAGTAATAAGAGTTTCTACTTAAAACCATGTATGGTATTGTCATTTTCATTGGAAAAAAAATCACATTTCTACTACTGGAGTTTAATTTTCATTCTGTGTCATCTCTAAATGCATATCCCTGCCCTGCATTCTGAAGTCCAGCCACCTAGAGATTGGATTCCTTTGGGCAACCTCGATAGTTATTTCTCTAGCTAGTGCATTCAAGTTCTACACAAACATTCTTAATAGCTTGACTTGCTTTGTATTTGTATTACAAATGTAGAAAATCATTGGCATGTGGTAGCTTTTCTTCCAGTGAAGAAGAAATCATGGAGTCTAGAATGGTTTGGGTTGGAAAGGATCATAAAGATGATCTCATTCCAACCCCCCTGCAGTGGGAAGGGACACCTTGCACTGGACCATGTTGCTCAGGGCCCATCCAGCCTGACCTCGAACAGTTCCATGTCACTGCCAGAAGGGGAGGGTGTGAGGTAGGCAAGTATTAGGGAAGCATGATGCAATTCAGATAGCTGACTGTCTGGTTCTCTTATCAGTAGAGGTTTTGTGGTGCTCAGTGAATTGATTATGAGCCAACAGTGTGTTCTCATTTCAAGTAAGTATTCCCCTAAACTGACACTGGTGGAACCACAGCTGAAATATGGTATCCAGTTTTGGCTCCCTCTTCAAGCTCAGGAGAGTGGTGGTAGCACTGGAGAGACCCCACTGATGGTGTCAGCATGGTGAAGGCCTGGAGTGCACAACCTGGTGAAGAGCAAAGCAAGAGACAACATAAGAGCAGCCTACAGCCACTTGGAGGATAGTTACAAAGATGACAGAGCACAGCTCTCCTCAGCAGTTCCAGGTGATACAGTAAGGGACAGTGGTCATGAACTGCAAGTTCAGGAGGTTCAAATTGTGCTTAAGGAGGAAAGAAATCACCATAGTGCTGCACATAGAGATGGTGGAAACTCTCATCTTGAATGTTTTCAAGATTCAGCAGGACAAAACCACAGATCACTTGAATTAATTGTTGTTGACAGTCCAACTTGAACAAGAAATTGGACTACACGGCCACCAGAGGTCCTTTTCAGCCAGAATTTTGAACTGATGAGTGGAGTGGCAGAATAGCTGAGGCGAGCAAGTTTTTATCACTGTCATCTTTCTGAGGGTTAGGTCTCAAAAAGATAAAAAGATGATTGCCTTGAGATTGTGCAAGCCTGTCAGGTARGGTTAACCTCTCCAGTCCTACTTAATATTCTGTAAACACCCAGCAGATAGATTAAAATGGATTTGTGCTATGTTTTAAAGTAGCATGTTACAGTATTATAGGGTATTGCAGCTAATTATTTTCTATCGAAAAGTTTCTGAAAGTAACATTTTGCAGAATGTTTTTTTCTTCCCGGCTGCATTAAATAGATGTTTACCTCATGATTGCCATAAAAGATCAACACCACAATTACACGTGCAACTGTAAGAATGCTTCCTTAGGTAGGATTGCTACAGAGTTGTAGCTCTGTTACCACTTAATTGTTCCTCAGTTTCTTTCTGGGACTTGAGCCAGTATATTAAAAATTTCTCCAGTGGGATATTCTGAGATTCTTTCCCCTTAGTTGTCAGATGTTAAAAAATTGTCCTTCTGTTAGGAGGAAGGTTAGTAGGGTGCTTTCATKCTGGGTTAGCTCCTCTTTATCTCTTCATTGCAAAGCAGAAGCTGATAGTCTGAAGCCAATGTGGATTAGTTCACATTTAGAGTTTGTGTGAGAAGTAAGTGTTTTTTATGTGTTTCCTATATAGAAACATAGGAACCAAAGCCCTAATAAAAGCTTGAGTTTCACCATGCAGTGAGAACACAGCACTAGGATTTTTGAGGAAGTTTGTCAGGAATGTGTTCTGATAATAACTTTGATTTTAAAGAGTAGGAAAGAGGAAAGAGTACACTTGTAACAGCTTATGCATAATCATAAGCATCTATATACCTTTGGCCAAATACTTTTTTCCACTGCACTTTGTTTACAAATGTGGAGCAGGTTTTATTTTCTCATAGATTTATACAATCTCAAGATAGAAAATACCTTCAGCATTATGGTGTTTACTGCAGGAATATTAGTTCAATACTAATTCAAATAGAAGAGCAATACTTATTTAGTGTACTTGGGAACTCAGATCCTGATTATTTTCTTTAAAGCATTGTCACCCACATAAAAAGTAAACCTAATTCTGTTACTTGTAAAAGCTATTTAAATAGATCTAAATATCTACTAATATCTAATAGTACCGTTGCAAAAATTATTAATGAAAATTGTGTGTAACTTTTGAGAAACCATGTTAAGAGTAATCTAGTACTTTTCTGTCTGCAAGTATCTTGCAATACTTGCACTTCGGACCTTGCTGTCCTTTTTATAAATTTTTTTTAGCACATGGCATCAAATTATTTAGTATTATATTAAAACAATTCATAGATTTAAAATGGGTCTGTAGTGTAAGAAGGAGACATAAGTGTACTCTTAAAAATGGCTGTTTTCCTTTATTATTTTGTAGGAAAAATTATTAAATACATAATCAGTTTTTTCTTTTATCTGGTTAACAAATGTGTCATTTTCTGGATAGTTCTTTTCTTATTCTTGAACATGCCTGTGAAATGTTTGCTGTTCTGTAATCCAACTATACCAGTTATGAATTAGGACACTGTTCAAAACTCCTTTGCGCTGTAACTGAAGTGTTGTAGGCTGTTTCTGGCATGGAAATTCGCCCTTCTTCTTTTCCATTTAGTGTATTAGATTAGGAGTTTTGCTCACACCTCCAATAGTAACAATTCCAATTTTGTGCTCATTTCCATAAATCTATTTTTTTGTCTCCTCTAGCTCCACATTTGTTGTAAATATGATGCTGTSTTCATTTAATACTGGAACTGTTCCATAATTACTTTTAGCCTTAGTCCTTTGCTTACTGTGTATGCAGTCTTCCATGCTGTTATTTTTTTACTTAAATATCCTTTGCCATTTGTTTCCATTTATTTAATGAGGTCTAGTTGGTTATCTGTCATCATTTCCTGTGGTTGGTGCAATCCTGACCTAGTTTCCAGTCACTGGAATGTCAGTAGGGCTCTTCCTGATTTGTCAAGGATAAATGAACTTGTTCTGTGTGAAACTAAAAATAAAAGCAAAACTGGAAAAGCCCTCACATTTGTCCAGACTGTCATGTTTCCTTGAACCACGTTTACACAGCAGTAGGGTGTAAAGATTTTTGCTTATTGGATTTTAAGTGCATCTTCTGAGTCATGACTAAGAATGTGCTCACATCACTGAAATGATTCAGTCATAGTTGAGGTGCGCATTAGTCTGTATGCAAAGTAAACTGATGTATGCATCTCTGTAGGAATCACTTTGGAGTTCAATAGTTTATTGAACATTTGGAAATTTCTCCTACTCATGGCCAATAAAAGAAGTTTGAACCAATCACAAGGCCTGTTAGTTGATGAAAGAGTAGGAAGCATCTTGCCTTTAGTTTTTGAAATGAGTATCCCTTACTGCTCCTTTTATAGACCTTGGGGAAAAAAAGAACATTATATTTTCATCAAATGGCTTCAGTGACGTAAGTTGGTTATTGAGTCTACAGAAAGATAATATGGGCAGCTCATGCTGTGTTTTATTTTTGAGGTCTTGAATTTGGGGATATGGTCTGGGGGTGATTATGCTCGTGCTGGGTTGATGGTTGGACTAGATGATCTTGAAGGTCTCTTCCAACCTTGATGATTCTGTGATTCTGTAATTGTGTTTGACAGAATCATACAGCAGTTTCTGAAGGGTACTGCTACTTCAAGCTGCTATAGCTAGTGTTAAACAAAGCTCAATGAGACCATTAAAATAGTCTCAAACTGCTAAAATCCAAACATTTTGAACTATGCTGGCATTACCCATATTCTTAATGCTTTGGAATCTAGTTGGCATACTTAAATGAATGTTTTAAATGTGTTCTTTGCTATATTGTTATGTTTTCTCAAGAATAAAATGAGTATAAACATATTTTCCTCTTTATATTCTCTGCTCTTTTACTAAATTGGTGGCTGATGCATGTACAATTTTACCAGGGAAGAATCCTTCTGAATGACTGCCCTTAAAATCTACTCTTTTATCTTGGTGGAGTTTTTTTTTTTTTTTGGCTCTTCAATGGTGCCTCCTCTGCCTATTACTACTTTAATGTAGCTGAACTGTCCAGAAAAAAGCCTCAATTCTTCTTTACTCAAATTGTGTAAAGTCTTGATTAGATACAGACTTGCACTCTAGTGAATATTATTTCTAGTCGCAAATAAAATAAAGCAGAAGAAAGTATTTCTGTAATAATCTACAGATACAGGCAGTATTTTTTAGGATCACAAGTCAGGAAGTCATGTTGAGGAGGGTGTCTTTTTAAAGTTTTCTATAAATAATAGTGATTTCCCTTTTTTAAGCAAATAGCATGAAAATTCAAAATAGCAACAACAGGACTGACTAACAGATTGAGCAAAGGAAAGAATCAGCAAATAACAAAAAAGATATAAACATCAAAGTTAGATAAGACATTTAGGGAGCTAAATTTAATTGAATGCTGCAGTGTTTAGGCCTTTTAAAGACTTTAGGATTTTTTTTTTAAATAAAAACTTTTAAAGACTTTGGCATAGTGTTCCATTGAATTTGAGTTTCCAAATTGCATTGAAATATGCAGACTTCTTGATGATGGAATAAAACATTGTAGAGTGTGCCTGGGCGAGGGAGATTGTGATGATGAAAGTGAGGCGAATTGAATGAGTGCAGCTTTGTTTGCAGAATAAAAAGGTCAACAAAATGTCATGCTTGAAATATACTTACCAGTCTGTAAATGGGAGAGGATGAAAAGAATTTTAAAACTATGTGATGTGTGAAACTGATTCAGAAATGAAAATTTCTGTTTGCTATTGTCTATAACTTTATTTTATTTTAAAGCAGATGGCAAGAAGCAGAAGCAGAACCAGAGCCAGGCACCTGTGCCAGGACTGAGCATACCAACCCAGCCCTTAACTCGACCCCTGCAACCTTTGCCACCTTCGCAGCCAAGCCCTGTGCAGCAGCCAGGTGTGCCAACAAGTGGCCCTTCCCAGACCACCATACATGTATTACCCACAGGTAATTCATTTCACATTACTGTGTGAGTGCAGTGGCTGCTTTTTTTCTTGAACTAGACTGCTGTGTGCTCTGCATTATGTTAATATTTTTAAGTGAATATTCAGAATATTTGAGTCACTTCATAATCTTTCATTCTAGTCAGTTTCCCATAACATTTTTTTTTAAACTGATAAAGGGAAAATATAGTACTATTGATTTGGAAAGAATTCAAGATCAGTTTAATTCCATAGAAAGGAAGAAACCCTGCTGAGGATGGTCACAGAAATTATTAAATATACTGTAGTTGGTAAAAGTGAAGGAGTGAAACTCTTACCTTCTTTAAGTAATGGGGGAAAAAACATCAGCATCACTCCTACATCTGTCCGTGTGCACATGGAAGTTAATTCTTTTGGCAGAGGGAATGGCAAGGCTGACATGGAAGTTCTATCCCTAATTAAATATTACTTTGTAGTGTGATTATGTTTTCCCCTTTCTAAAGAAACATGGATTCTCTTCTTTCTATTTTTTCTGTATATGATTGTTGAAGATTAGTTGGCATTGGAATTACCTTATGACTGCTGTGTTCTGCAGACTCTTTGATGCTGGATTTTATAGTCTTCATCACTGTCCTTACCTGCAGGACCTTTGCAGGGAGGGGAGGAGATACTTACCTTTTCTGTTAGGAAGCTGTATGTATATATACAGACATTAATATTGCAGGTGAAAATACTGTTTAGGCTGTTTTCATTTGTCTTGCATTACCCAAAGCAGTCAGAAACAGTTCTTATTTTACGTGGCTCAGATGGGTCAGTTTTCCAAAGGAGATGTGTACTCTGGAATAGAGATATGTCATCAAGTCATGGAATTCAGTTTTAGACCATGCTCTGTCTTTTTTTTGCAGCTTCGACAACAGTGAATGTAACTCATCGGCCTGTGGTTCAAACTGTACCCAAGCTTCCCATCCCAAGAACTCCTGCTAACCATCAGGTTGTCTATACCACTATTCCTGCACCACCAGCTCAGAATCCTGTCAGAGGAGCTGTCATGACCAGCCCAGGCTTAAGGCCAGTCACACCACAGGCTGGAGGTAAGGGATGATTCCTTCCATGTGCTTCTTACTGTGACACAGCTTGGTATGTTCTACCTGATGGATGTGGCATTTGGTTTTTTGATTTGTGTTTATTGTTTGGTCTTTTACAATACTGGTCCTAGTTTGAGAGGTTAGGGTTGTTTTTTTTTCTCAACTTACAGACTTGAGAAAATCCTTAGGCTACTAAGAAATTCTACCTGCAGCTGTGTGAATGAGGAATCATTGGATTTAAGTCATCCCAGGCACTAGCTCTGCCAGTTAAGCATCCGTGGTTGACATGCCCAATACTTTACCAGGTAGTGGAAGGTGATAAGTGCCACTGTTCTGAGAGAGATAGTGTCATGGTTTGGAATGCTGGCCAAAAGCCAGGCACCCACAGCACCTGCTCATTCGCTCTCCCCCACCACCACATTGGGTAGAGAAGAGCGAAGGGGAAAAAACTAACAAAAGGGTTCATGAGTTGAGATAAGGACCGGGGAGGAAACACTTGATGGACAAAACAGGCGCTACTTAAATTATCAAGTGAATTTATTACTAACAAAGTCAGAGGAGGAGAATGAGAAATAAAATACAACCCTCAAAGACACCGATCTTCTCCCCACTCCCTCCCCGCTTCCCACCGACTACAAAGCAGCAAGAACGGAACAGGGTGTGGGATTGGTCAGTTCATCACCGGATTGATCTGCGGCTGCTGAGGGAGAGGAGTCYTTCCCTTGCGTTGYCRTGGGGTCCCTCCCACGGGAGACAGTTCTCTGTGAACCTCTCCRGCGCGGTTCCACTCTCACGAGCAGCAGTCCACACACATCTGCTGCATTGTGAGTGCCCCCATGGTCAGACAGTCGTCCCAAAACTGCACCGTGGGCTCTCTCGTCCACTGGGTGCAGGCCCAAGGCCAGGCTGTTCCATCTCGAGAGCAAGGCCTCTCTCTCCATGGCTCTCCTGCTGGACACAGCCCCTTCYYRRCRTCCRCYYRCTSCRRMGTGGGGAMCTCCCTCCTSCACGGGCTGCGGGTGGATCTCTGCACCCTCTGTGGACCCCATGGGCTGCAGGGGACAGCCTGCTCCACCATGGTCACCATGGGCTGCAGGGGACAGCCTGCTCCACAATGGTCACCATGGGCTGCAGGAGGACAGCCTGCTCCACCATGGGCTGCAGGGGACAGCCTGCTCCACCATGGTCACCATGGGCTGCAGGGGGACAGCCTGCTCCACCATGGTCGTCACCATGGGCTGCAGGGGGACAGCCTGCTCCACCATGGTCACCATGGGCTGCAGGGGGACAGCCTGCTCCACCATGGTCGTCACCACGGCCTGCAAAGGAATCTCAGCTCCRGTGCCTGGAGCAGCTCCTCCCCCTCATCCACTGACCTTGGTGTCTGCATACTCTCACATATTTCTCAGCCTCCTCCACTGGCAAAACTATTGTGTGTTCCCTTGTTTTGATTTCTTCTTAAATATGTTTTCACGGAGGCGTAACCACCATCTCCAATTGGCCCAGGTTTGGTCAGTGGCATGTCCATCATCCTCAGAGCCARCAGCAATTGGCTCTGCTGGACATGGTGGAAGCCTCCAGAAGCTTCTCACAGGAGCCATCTTTTTGGCACCCCCCACTTCCAAAACTGGGCCAAGCAAAACCAACACAGATAGAGACCATATTTTATTATGCCAGTAATTTAAAATATGTAGAAAATCATGTTTGATTTCCTGTCTAAAAGTTATATGTCTTATCAGCCATCCTAATGTAGTTCCTTAACAATCCCCGATGTTCTGTGCTCAGCAAATTTCCTTCCTTTATCGAGGCCTGAAGAGATGAAATTTTTCTCCAGATGTATCAGAAATTGATAAATGCTTGAGTTTCCTTGAGTAGAGATGTTGTGAAGTTTCCTTTGACTTTGCAAATGTGTAGCTGATACCTTCTAGTGGTAAACTCATTTTCTGAAATGAATAGTACATGTCAAAAATAAAGAACTTAAATGGTATTTTCTTACAAAGTGGTGGATTTTAACTGCCTGTTTTTTTCCTCTCCACAATTTCTACACTATGGTTATTTTAACACCTTCATGTTTAACATAAATTTCCCTGTTATAGTGCACTGAGTATGAGCCTGCTTTTGTGACATCCTGGTGGTGATGCTGCTACTGATGTGTAATGGTTTAACTTATCATTGCAACAGCTTTTAGTGCCACTAGCAGATACTTCTGGAGAAAGACTGCTGCATTTTGTCTTTGAAAGATTAACTGTGAGAATCCATTCAAAGTGTTTTGAAAATTGCAGTTTTGTACTTCTGCCTCAGGTGAGAAGTATCCCTACCTAGAAGTGATGCTGTGTTTGTATCTTTTATCTTATTAAGGCATCTGACGATTTTCAGATGGTTGTAATTTCCTGAGACAGAACTACAGTCATACTAAACCAGCATATTTTATTGGATTTTCATAGATGAGAAATAACCACCTCAGGGGACTGTTTATCCTACAGGAGTTTGCACAGCTTCATCAGCTTCTCAGATAGATTCCAGTAAGAAAAATATGTGAAGCACCTACCCAGTGTTTAGCTCTTTAGAATAAAAACATTAAGATTTAGCACTTTGAGCTCCCTGCCGTGGACTCGCGGATGATACAGACTTCTGATACTCCTCCCCTATGGGTTRTAGCTTGAAGAGTGTTTATAGAGAGAAGAGATTGTCATACAATAGCTGTGGTTTCCTGATAATGTGTTGCTCTGTGAGCTTGTCTTCTGGAGTACTGGAATGCTTTAGTCTCACGCAAGTGTGGAACTAGGGCGTGGAAGAGAGTGCCCCAAACCTTGTATTTCTAGACAGAAATGGAGGGACATTCTGGGCAACCCATAACAATGAGCAAAAGCTTTGAGTTCACAGAACCTACATGTTCCAACAGTGAATAAAGTGTTACTTAAGAGAATTAGATGTGGTATAAAATGAATGAAAGCTTGGTAGCTTGCAACAGTTTTGGATGTTATTTACAAGGCTGTAAAACTGTCTAGTTTATTCCCACCAGTCAGGCCCGTTTGCCGTGGGAATGACTGAAATGCTTATGCCTGTATGGAGTATTCATCATGGAGTCTGTTCTGTGAGGGAGGACAAGCTTCTTGGCAGTGACTTAGCTTTTTTTGTTTTCAGTGCCATCCACAGCACAGCATTCGGAATGGATAACATTGTGGTGCTGCAGCATTTCTCTTTTCCTTTCTGAATCCCAAAATGATGTAATTTTTCTTTTCATGCTTAAGCCCTGTATGTCACATACTTCTCTCCACCCGTTTCCTTCATGCTGCTGTGTTAAAAGTGTTAAAACAACATTCTGTCCCCTTTGCAAACACAAGTGCATGCTTTCTCTCACTTTTACAGCTTCAGGGGATGGGAGGGGATTTTGTTGTCAAGCAGTGCTTCATCAGTCTGCTGGCAGCCAGAGGAGTCTGTCTGAAATTTGACTTCATCCAGCTGAACCAAGGAGATGTTCTTCCAATGTTCTGTTTAGCTGCTTTAAGTATTGAATGCTCAGAGTGTTCCCTGTGCTCCTTGCAGGTATGACAGTGCGAATGCCTCAGACAACCTACGTTGTGAACAACGGGCTGACTCTGGGCTCTGGAGCTCCTCAGCTCACGGTGCACCATCGACCGCCACCAGCACACACTGTGAGTGTGAGGGGCTTTGTTTCTACACTGGGACCTCTCAGGCTGCTGCTTAATGTCAGCTGCCTTGTAGGCACTTCTCAGCCAGTTCTTTGCATGGCACCACCTAGTCACCTCCAGCAGCTTGTGCCCAGAGTGGTAAAAGCTGTGCAATCCGTTAGCTCACCCTGGCCTTCTCCAAATTACCAGGAAAACAGATTGAAAAGTAGTGCATGAATTGTCTGCAGGTGATTCATGGAGTCAAGGGTCCAGAAGAAATGCCACTAAAATGTTTATTATTATCTGGTTTGGCTATGAATTGGGTAACAAATTTTTCAGTTCATCTGTTTGCAAAACTGAGGTAATAGAACAAGGTACAGACAAAATCGCCAGGGTTGCAAACTACCAAATTTCAGCGATTTTTAGCCAAAGTTGAGGGTGATTACTTCTGCATCACCTAAAACCCCTTTTGATAATTTGAGAATTTTCTCTGACTCGTTTAAGTTAATTTCAAATATGTTACCTGCACACTCAATGTTGGGCAGTCACGTTATTTATAGTGTCCTGAAATGGTAAATATATTGCCAAGAAGGTACCTTACCATTCTTCCAGTCTAGACACCATTAATTTAATGAACTTTCCAGTGATAAATAATGAGAATAAATGAACCAAATATCACACAGAACAGTACACTTAAAATGCCTAGAACTACCCCAGATTCCAACCTGAAAGACCCCAGGCTTGAAGCATTGTAATCACATTCCTAAATTTATCTTAACAAACTCAAATAAAAGACCTAGGACTGTTTTAGCAGTATAAAAAAGAAATATCCCTGGAAAGACACATTTGTGCCCTTATTTTAAAATTTTCTGAGAAATTAAGCTGAGTTTTTGTGATCAATTTGAGGTGATAGGGTAATGGTGTCATATGGATTCTTTCTTCCTTCTGTGACTGAACACCTATCGGTTGAAAAGGTGATGAGTTGTCAGCTTAATGCTTTGCCTGAGGTGTGTTGGGTAATGTGGAAAGAGGAGCTCAAATGTAGATTGGCTCAAAATCATGGTGAACCTGCCTGCTCAGTCCTGGTGAAGGGCACAGTGTTCAGTCCATCCCTCCTGGCTAGGAAGCAAAGAGGATAAAGGGAAATTACTCTGGCAATGATCATTTGCCACACAACTAGGGATTTACAAGAGAGTAAATTATGAACTTATGGCACCCCTTCTCATCATTTGCTGCTGCTGCCTGGCCTTTGCACATGGGACTGAGAGTTGTGATGGCTGGGTGATTGCAGACTCATCTGCTTCCACTTACCTGGGAAACAATGAATGAAACCCTCCTTCCATTGCTGTAGACTCTGACCTTTCCTTATTACTCTTATGCTGCATAGGAGCCACTGCGCCCCATACATCCCGCCCCACTTCCAGAGGCACCACAGCCACCACGTCTGCCCCCTGAAGCTGCCAACACCGCTCCACCTCAAAAACCACAGCTGAAGCTGGCCCGGGTACAGAGCCAAAATGGGATTGTGCTGTCATGGAGCGTGATGGAGGTGGACAGGAGCTGTGCCACTGTGGACAGTTACCACCTGTACGCCTACCACGAGGACCCCAGTGCCACTATGCCCTCGCAGTGGAAGAAGATCGGGGAGGTGAAGGCCTTGCCGCTGCCCATGGCGTGCACTCTGACACAGTTTGTGTCTGGCAGCAAATACTACTTTGCAGTCCGGGCTAAGGATGTCTATGGACGCTTTGGACCCTTCTGTGACCCTCAGTCCACAGATGTGATCTCTTCCCAGAGCAGTTAAACTAGAGACCTTTGGACTCTTTAAACCTGTCCTCCTACCAGGATTTACCCCAGTTTTGGGAGGGGTTGATCCCATGCATGTAATTCACTTTTAAATCCACTCTGCAGGATTAGACAGTTGTGTGATACACTACATGAATTCAGAACCAAAAGAAAAATAAAGTCTGACCTGCAGCAAGAGAGCTTGTTTTTTCTGAATAGTTCATGTCATGGGCCATATAAATATTTTGTTTTTCCTTCCATGACAGGTGTTCTACCTAGATTCTACCTATATCCTTTATCCCAGCGCATCCTGAATGCCTCAGATTCTGCTTCAGGGTGGAAACAAAATAGTAAATTGCAGCTTTTCTGAAGCAAAATACACACATCCACAATGCCTGTTGAGACATCAACACAARGGCAGGAATGATCTGCCTCTTGTCCCCCACCATTCTGTGAACAGGCTGTGACATGAAGGGTGATTCACTTTCTGTGTTGGAGGCTTGAGTGGTCTGGTCTTATCTTATAAACTGTAATAASTTCTCTGAGGGGAGGGAAGGAAACTTGAGTCTGGCCAGAACTACTAAGTGTGTAAATTTGGAGGTGGTCGAAAAAAAATAAATAAATCACCCCACAGCCTCCTACCTCTTCTAAATAAAAATGCTCCTCTGTTTTTACCATCCTCCCCCACTCACCTTGAGAGCATTCCCAGATCAGATGTGAAACTGAATTGTAAAGACTGCATTCACACCTCTCTGGTTCAGACAGTTTTTCTGCCCCTCCCCTCATATATCCAGCCCTATTTTTTTAGATTTATTTTGTGCCTTAAAGAACAATTTCAGAAATAAAATGTAGCCAGATACCTTGTGGTGTTTTTTTATTTGCTTGGACTTATTTTTCCCTTCACCCTTCTAGTCTGTTACCAGTGCTTCTCATTTTCCAGACCTGCAGTAATTATTATTTCTGTAAAGACAAGAGTGTGACATCCACTGATGGTGAATTTGTTCTTATCTGTGGTATCATTCACCCTTTTCCTTACTGTAGTTATTGAGTAGTTGTTTTTGTCCTGTCAAGAATATTGAGTACACAGTCATTATTTTCCACCAGAGTCTTTCCTAGTTCTTTTGGGGAAGCCGGATGCTGCAATTCAGCCGAAGAAGAAGCCCCCGTGGTGTGGTGCCATGAAAGCTGCTACCCATTTGCACTGTTTGGATGCTCAGTGAGTACAAAAGGAGGAGTTGGCTTCCCACTGTGCTTCTGTCTTCCATCACCTGCCTGCCTCTGCAGAAAGCCAACACAGGCAAGGGAGTTTAGAAACTATTTTAGACACTGGCCTAAACCTCTGAGCGACTGCAAATGTTAATAGATGCTTTCATGATGCTTCTGAGCTGAGAAAAGAAACTGGTGCATCTCCCCCGCTGTCACTGACATGTTAAACTTCCTGTTTGCAGAACAAAATTGTAATGCACCTAGACAAGAAAGCATATGGAAAATTTTTATTTTGGCGTTTTTCAGTTTCATTCTTGCCCAACAAAACCAAACATTGGGTTTAGAGGGGAAAGATTTTTTTTTTAATCCACTTCACCATATAGCAAAGCTGCAGAATATCACATTTTTTCATTTCAGTGCTTTCTTTGTCAAAGCCAACATGTTGAAGTGTGAAGCAAGGTTGAGAAAAGTGTTAGAGAAGTTAATCCCCCAAACAGGGCTGATGAAATACGCTGAGATTATGGGTTCTGTAGTGAAAGAAATGGCTCTGTAGACCTCTGCACTCCTTCCTGTAGCTGGGAGTTTCTTCTGTCAGGTAATCGATATTCTCTGTATGAAAACTTGCATTTAAAGTATAGCAGTTCTGTTGATTTGGGCAAGCAAAAATTCTGGCTAAATCCACGTACATGTGTAATGGTTCCTTTGAAGTACAGCTGTCCCTGTATCTCTGGTGCCAATAATCAAAAATGCCTTGAATTTTTCTGTCTTTAACTAAATGTCTTGTTTGCTTATTTCAAGGAACAATTACTTTATAATGGATTAAATCTATTTATGGAAATAGACTAAATTTGAGCCCTTATAAAGACAGTTCTGTAATAGAGATTAGAAAAGTTCTTTCTAGTTGATGGCTGTCAAATCCTTGGGTAATTTTTTATTCATGTGTCCTTGAGGTGGTACCAAAGAGCCACTGGCCATGTCAGTACTATGAATTTTTACAGTTTGAAAGTTAAAATAAATATGAGAATAGACATTTGAACTTATACCACTTTTTAGTTGTGATTCCAGCCCAAACTATATATGAGCTTTGCTGTAACTTCAGCTTGCATTTAGACCTCTCTTGTTCTTAGGTTTGTCTTGTTTGGGATAGGCAGGGGGTGCAAGTCCTGCATTAGAATTTATTTCCTCCAATGGAGGTATTATTAAGGGTGGTCTGGCATTCCATTTGGAGGTCTTGTGGGCTTACCATTAGAGAAAGAAGACTCGTATTTATTTACTAAAGATTTAGTTCTTCACAGAACTAATTGCAAAAACTGACTTGTAGTTGAATAGATCCATTTCAGCTCTGTATGGCAACAGTTCGGTTTTTTGGCAGGATTTTGTGAGGCAGCATTGTTGACCAAAGACATTACAGCTCTGGGGTGAAAGATCGTTTCCCCGTTGTTTATCCCAGCAGGGCTGTTAAAGGTCTGATTTCAGCATCTTGAGCAAGTACTGGTGGAGAAGTATGTGAAAAAGCATGGCTTGACTTTGAGATGCGTCATTTGGTGTGGAGACCTTCAAGGGAGCTGGTCCCCCAGTCACTGATGCCCGAAGAGAGAACTAGGCCATTTTTGCAAAGTTACTGTCACCATGGAGCAGATCTCTGCAGTGGGTACTCACCCCTTATGCTATCAAACAGAAGTAGTGCTTAATTCCTTATCTCATGGCACTTTTCCTCATGTAGTCGAGTGGCTGGTGATTTTATTATCCTTTACCTCCCAAAATAAGCTATTGAGAAATGAAATTATAGCTAGCAACAATCAATTAGAAAGTATTTGTTTTATTTAGTAGACTTTATTTGAAAGTATTGCCAAATATTTCGGAACATTCAGGTGTGTTAATACAGGTGTGTGCTTCTAGACTGGTCTCTTCATTAATGAAAAGTGTCAATCACTGAAGCCTTCCAATAATCCACTTTTAGATATGCTAAAAATTTCTATATGGCTTCTAAGTGGAACAGTTTTTGATTTGGTTTCTTCTCTGTGCTTCATGCAAGTTTTTCCATCTTTCAGTAATTGCAAGTTGTTCCTGACTCTGTTTTGCTGCTGCCTCTGGGTACATGACATTTCAGCAGTACCACCTTGGACTGAGTCACCCATGTTTTTAGCAAACACAGTACCAACTACAGCTGTGTTTTATATTATCATTTACTTTCTCTTGTGTTTTAGATTTGGGTTGTTTTCTCTGTGGTGGTACAAGGGCATCTGAATGTCCAGGCTGAAAGTAATTTAAGAAAGTTTATCTACTTGGAGAGGAGCCCTGCTGTGGAGTGCTGATGGCAAAATGCTGTTCTGCATTTCTCCTAGTTTTAGCTTCACTGGCCTCCTTTATTTTGCTGTATGTCTAAAAACTTTTATTGGATACAAAAACCTAAACTTTAGGAAGGGGCAGACTGCAGGTTCTGTACTGTGTCTGCAGTGGCAGCTTCAGAAAACACAAGGATGCAGATCCCTCAGCCTATAATTATTTCCATGCTCTGAGCAGCTTCCCTATGAGTAGCAGTTGGTCTCAGATTTTGCTCCTTGGAATTGTTTGTGCTGCCCTTGGCAGCACAAGCACAGAGACATCCATTCCCAAGGTTTTTAGCACAAGGCTGTAAACAACCATGGTGTTCTTCCTTTAAAAGTAAGGGGTCTTACCCTGCTTCCTTTGAAAACAAAAGCAAAACCACTCAGACTTCACTGGGACCACAACTGGGCTCTGTATTTGGATCTGAACATTTTGTACTGTAACAGAAATAGTCACTTCAGCCCTTCCTTTAAGCTGTTTGTCTTAAATGTACAGTAAATTAAAATCCATATTACATGTAAGGATGGGTCACATCTGTTCCTGCTCTCTAAACAGCCATTCCCCAGGATGAGTATTGCATACACTGTACAAAATCAAGCTGTGATTCTGCCTTCTTATACTCTGAGTATTTTCCTTGTTGGAAATATCTATGCAGATATTTGAAATAGAAGCTTGATATATGAAATATATATTTTTTTAATTTGTTGGTTTGGGTAGGGGTGGGCATTGTATGAAAACACTGGAGGGCGAGGTGATCAAATGATGCTAAGCCACGCAAATCTATTCCCTTTCAAAAATCTGAGAGGGAAAGGAAAATAATAAGGATAGCTAGGAGAAAACAAAACAATGATTTTTCCTTTTCATCCCTTTTAAGTTAAAAATGCATCTTTATTTTTCATTGTCATGATGCAGGCTGAGCATTCTTTTTTGTATACATATACACATGCATATATATATATATATATATATTTGAAATGCTGTCTTAAATTAATGGGGTGTAGCTGTAAATAAGATAGCTGGGTAGTAACTGTTCAGCATTAGTAATTTATTGGCTATTGGGAATCAAACTGCAAAATCCTTTGTTGGGAAACTCCAAATCTGGTTTATTGTTTTGTTTTGCAGCTGGACTTGTAAATAGAAAAAGAAAAAATGTAGGACTGATTTATTGTCCAATTTAAACTGGGCAGTTGCCAGCTTTCCCCATTTTTCTATGTACTGTAGATTAGCATATGTCTGTGTTAACTGTAGTGGGGTTTTGTCTCACAAGCCTGGAATTTGTACTTTGAAATAAAACTATTGGGTTTTTAACATTTTGAGTCATCTGTGTTTAGTTCCTGATACCTCAGGAGGCAATTCTCTCAAAAAAGAGCCCAGAGCCTGCTCTTCCTCTTCAGAGATGTTGGCGCCTTGCTCAAGTAACATTGAGCAGCAAGGACTTGGCTCTTGGTCCTCTGCTTGCTGGCAGCTCAGATTCCTGCACTGCTCCTTGTGACTCAGCTCCATTCCTTAAGTGTGCTACTTGATGCCTGCTGGAGCCTGTTCAGTCCAGGTCAATTCAATCCCATCTGTGGCAGGGGCTCCACCACCACATGGAGGAGGTCTCTGCACACAGCATCTCACACCTGCCTCCTCCTACCTCAGCAAACAAATCACTTCAGTCCCTTCATGGATTTTTCATCCTCGACGACAGCTTTGCTGTAACTTCTGAGCTCCCTCTTTCCTTGGCAAAAATCAGCCTTACTGTGGCAGACAGATATTTAGGGTAGATCCTCACTCATATTGCAGTAACTCACTCCCTTTCCCATCACACTAGCTAAACTCCAGAGGCTTCATTAAAACCTCACACTGCTCACCATTCTTCACCTTCATAACACAGGGCAATGCTGTGCACTGTTTAGCTTGGCCCATCCAGGACATGAGGAAAGAGCTGTTTATTTTACTTAATTACGTGTATAACATCTAGCACAAAACAGCCCAGTGACTTGACTCCTTGGCTTAAACACAGGTCACTAAAGGTAATGTGCACAGCCCTGGCCCTCACAACCATCTGACTGTCACATTCCCCTACCATGGCTGAGAGAGCAGGAAAACATGTCACCGAGCAACTGCAYAAGCTGATCATTCCAAGAGAGACCGCTTGTAAGGATCCATTGCATCATATTTCTGTCCCTGACACTGTCAGCCGCTTTGGCCACACAGAATCCTTGCCAATGCCACTGAAAATCACATCCTGTACATACAACAGACCTATCTGCCATGGAAAACACACCCCTGACTTTCTCTGCTAGTGACATTCCTGGATGGGAAACAACTTGCAGCACACTACTGAGACAAAAGGCAGACATCAAGACACGGTGGTAAGGCTGTCATGGCCCAAGGCAGCCACATGGCTTGGCCCAGCCCTGGAGACAGGTCCCATGTTGCTACTAGAGACAGATCACACTCACTAATGATATTGCTCCTCACTCCTGCTCTAGGAAGAGCTGYGATGATGGCTCAGATCACCAGAAAGCTGTGCCACCTGTTTCTCATAAATCCTAGTCAGAGGAAGGGCCACCCAAACAACTCAGGAGAAAGGAACGTGCATTGGGCTGTTGTGAAACAGCCAAGATCAGTACAAAGTGCCTGTCAGGCAGGACATGGGAAGGCAGGTAAGACACAGGGATGTAGACAACCAGGTTGATTTATTACACACAAGAAATAAGATTTCCATTTTTTAAAAAAAATCACTTGTGGATATTGATGCTGGTTTTACAGGATTGGCCTCATGGTGACAAAATCGAAGTTGTATGACTCTGGCAGGCCCTGGTGTTGTGTGCGGTTGAACCGTCTCCAGGTGAAGACAGGGAGCCCGCCCTGCACTGGAGGACCATTGATGGCAGAGGCTGTGAATGCTGCAGCCAGGCGGAAATCTGACACCTGGAACAAAGGACAGGAACCCAGGACAAAAGGGCAGCGTGGTGCTGGACACATCCCCATCCCGGACAGCAGGAGCAGCTCCAGGAGATTTGGTAATAGTAAAGTAAGGGAAGCAAGCAGAGGGAAACGCACACGGGCAGCAATTCCTCCCCTGTGCAGAGGCACCTCCAGCCACACAGCAGTCAGTGCTGAAGGGCAGCAGCAAAGCAAAAGCCCACACTTGCCCTCTAGTCCTTGTACTTGCCCGGCTGAAAGAGCCAGTGCATCTGCCCTCAGGACAATCCTCCCTGGGTTGATTGGGCTGCAGCAGGGGTCTGCYTAAGTTCTGCTGCATGTTGAGCACTTGGACCATCCCCTGGGACACATTAGGGTAATTCAGGAATGGGGAAAGGCAGCACAGAGTTARTATTGTTACCCATACTCTGCCCTGTTCCTTCACTGTCTTCAAAGAGGTCCCCAGCCTGCTCCATCTTCCCAAACTCRGACACTAAAATTGCCTTTAGGGTTTATAATTGAACAGGTTTGGCCTCTGCTCTGGGTTATTTCTTTCAATGCCCCTCTTAGGCCCCCWTTTCCAACCCCAGCCCAGTCCATTGCCCTTGCCTAACTGGGGCAGCTAAGGCACCACAGTATGCACTGACCACTCCCCTACCAGACCCCTCTGTGCAGCCATTTTCTGCATCCCTCYTGCATCACCCAGCCTGGAAAGCCTCCCATTGTCCACTGCAATAGCCAGCTGACCCAAGCTTGGGCAGCAATGGAGATACCAAAGTAGCCTCCCCAGGCCCCTCCTACCAACCAATCTTGTAATCCAGAAACACAGCTGGACCCCAGAGGATAAAACACTGTACAACTTGCCAGGACAGCAGGGCTAGATAGCTGCTTGTTTGGGCATTACCCTTCACAGTGAGAATACCATATAACTTGCCTAAAATAAATCCTGCTTTCTCCAGGATAATGGATCTAAGAATTTTCCCACACCCCCCTAAAATGCAAAGCGATCTTCACCAAACTTTTCAGAAAACAGTTAYGCAGAGAGGTGGAGCCCCAGAGCAGGATAGCTCATTATAGAGCCAGGCTGTTGTAAAAGTAAAGCTAAAATGACACTGCAACCACATTCCTGTGGGCTCTGGGAGGCACCCACACAGTCCCCATGAACTGGAGGTTGAGGCTGTACAGTCACCTTCCCTGAGTGAGCTGAAGACTCATTTCCTGGTATAAGGCTTTGGGGTTTAACCCCTGAACACCACAAGCTCCCATGGACATAATTGTTTCACACACCTTCCCTTGTATCCTCTGACACTGTGTCAGGACTGATGTCATTGACAGGAAATGAGACTCTGCAGAGAATTCCCATCTGAGGATGTACCCAAGCACTGGGACAGCATGAAAGGAGGGAACAGACATGCCTGGCCATGCTTGCCATAGTGCAGGGAAACACGCTACAGGTCTGACAGGAACACAAACAAGCTGCAGCAAACATTCAGCAGATGTTGAAATGGAGGTAATTTACCTTGGAGTCATAGCAGCCTGCAGGCACTGGTAAAGAAGGATTCAGATCTTCCCGGCAGCAAATGGTGTTGCAAGGATTGTGTTCAGCATAAGGATCACGCTGATAGTCTGGGGTGAAATGTGGTGGTGGGGGACGGAAAGAAAATTAAAGAAATTAAACCCCTCACAAAAAGATGATGCCAAGTACAGGAGCCACTAAARGCTGGGTAACAGCACCCTGTCACATTGCTCTTGTGCTTCTCCCCGGTACCAGCTACAAGCCAGCACTCAAGACAGGACATGAAGTAGACAAGCTCCTAATCCACAGCCATACAGCTACTTCTGCATCCCTGCCAACCTCTAACCACAAACACCTGCAATTCCATCTGATGAAATTCCACATGACGAAAACTTGTAGAAACTTTGTCAGGAGAGAAAAGCAGAAGAGAAAGGGAAGTGGCGGGGTGGGAGGAGAGGAGGACGTGCAGCAATGAGAGCCTTTGTTTTCCTGTTCGSGACTAAAATAAGTGTCAAGGAGCACCCACTGCAGTAAGTGCAAGCCAGGAGGGGAAGGTGGACGAGCCTCAGTATCTACGAGCACACCACTATTCACAGTCCAGACAGGAACGATACCCCACCCGGGGAGAGGCCTCCCAAACCTCAAGCCCAGTAAACAGCCAGCTGCCTATAACTGGGAATAAAAATATAGCATCTAAAGCTATCAGTACTTTGAGATGGGCTTAGCTAGAAGTTAATTAAGAAGGGTTTAATCCAGTTGAGGAGAACCCTGTCAGGAATAAACAGCAGAATAAACAACCTACTGTCCTGGTTCAACCCCTGCAACTAAGTACCACACAACTGCAATACACACTTCCCTCCAAACCTCACCCTTCATGGGATGGGGAGGAGAATCGGAAAAAGGTAAAACCCTTGGGTTGAGATAGCAGTTTTAATAACTGAAGTAGAGTTAATAATAACAAAATAATAAAAATTAAAAAGGAGAGGGAGGGAGACAGAAATAAACCCCAAGAGAAACAAGTGATTCACAATACAATTGCACACCATCTGAGCTGACCAATGCCACGCCTACCCCTGAGCAGTGATTAGCCCCTTCAAGCCAATTCCCCCCAGTAAGTATAAGGCTCAGTGGTATGGAATATCCCTTTGGCCACTTCAGGTCAGATGTCCTAGCCGTGGCTCTGCCAGCTTCTTGTGCATCTACTKGCTTACAGAGCAGGGAAAACTGAAAAGTCCTTGACTAATCAACAACTAAAACATGAGTGTGTTAAGTGATACTTAAACTATCAACATTAATCTCATACTAAATGCAAAACACAGTACTGTATTAGCAATTAAGAAAATTAACTCTATCCTACCTGCAAAAGACCATCTGCCTGATTTAAGTTTTATATTAAATTCTCTGGTCTGATCTCATCTAACTGTTGCTTAGAATTTAAGGGTTTCAAGATTGACAGGCTGTAGATGTATTAGGTCACAGCAATCCACGGAGTCTCTTGGATTACTCTCTCTCTTTGAGTCAGAAGCTTTCTGGAAAAGTCATAAAGAAAGCCTATGGCTCTTATTCTTGAGAGAGCAATTTTAACCTAGTTTCCTACCTTGAAMATAAGCATGTGATTTTGCTTTTTGCTCTGTGTGTATTCTGTATTTAGGGCAATGTAACTGATCTGTATGTGAGGCTGCAGCTTCCCACCACAATACAAGAAATAAAAGTAAKACTGCTTATTAAGATCAGCTCCACAGCATACAAATATGTTTCTTACTGTTGTATCTCATGATGTACTTCATGCTTTCCAAGTTGGTCACCTTGCCCTGGTCTCGACGGAAGATTTTTGCTCTTGGAGCAAGTTCATAGGAAAAATCCATGCCGTACTTGGCAACGTATGATGCATACCCACTGAGATTGTAAATCTTTTCATGGAAAGGGATATTGTATGAAGGCCAGTAACCTGCCAGAGACAAAACCCAATCTGTTAATCACTTAGAAAAGCTGGATCCTCTTGCTTATATCAGAAAAGAAAATAAACAAATTTTCATGTTGCATTGCCTTAGCAGGATGTCGAGGAACAACAAAGAAAACTGGTTTGAACACAATAAGGCACCAGTGACTGGCATGACTGGGGTTGACTCCCAGTGTAACACTACCAGAGACTGTCCATATCCAGGCAACCCGCCCCCAGACTTCCATGCTCAGGACTCATCCTGCAAAACAGCTGAGATCACACCTGCAGGAGCCTGATGTGAACATGCAGCACAGCCACAGCCCTCTTGCAGAGGTTTCTCTGCTGAACCACAAAGGACTGCAAGAACATTTACCTCCACCAAAMTTCAGTGAGAGGCTTGAAGTCACTCTGGTTTTGCCCCCTTTCCGTGTCACCAAAGCAGAATAAGACATCATGCTGAGATGTCAGGGATGGACTGGCACACATAAACACACATAGACAGAGCTACTCAGGGTGAACAGGAAGCAGGCCAGCACATACACGCTTTGTGCCGTAGGGATTGCATACAGTGATAAAGAAAGATGGGGGGATTGCTGCACATTTGCCAGTACATGTCTTTGAAGGTTAAGAAGTGATTGATCAGCAGAGCAGAGCCCTGCTCTAACTTCTCCAAAAGCAATCCTGCAGTTTTGTTAATACTGAAGAACAAAGGATACCCAGCAGAATTCCAGAAAAGAGTTTTAGGTAGGTAACATAAAACTGTCTGGTACAAGACCACTGTAGAAAGCTCTTTTAAAGAGCCAGGAGACCTTCCAGGGTACAGGAAGTCCTGGAATAAGTAAGAATAGATATCTATACCTAAACATTTAATTTTTTATTTTAGGCAGTGAGTATATAACATGAGCTAGGCCCAACAGTAGCACACTTTCGAACTCTCTCCAAAGCACCAACATTCCCTGTTGTTTATTCTCAAATCACACACATCAGCATTTTTACTATCCAGGCACTGGTAAATGCAGTTTACAGTGCATATTAACATTAGCCAGCACAATGAGAAGAGTCTGGCTGGAAGGTGTTCAGGAGAATCAACTGGAATTCACTGGGAGCAATATATGCAAATAAAAAACAAACCTGAAGGACAGATATGCAGACAGCATAAGCACTGGAACACTGCCTGGGCAGAAGCCTSTCACCAGTTTGGGTCCTGCCTAGGATAGGGAAGACAGGAAGATCCTGTCTGCTGGCATTTGCTTACGTGACCTAGAGCCTACCTGAAGGAAATAGGTTGTGTACAAGCTGTGTTGTAATACAGGCTTCCTCCAGAAATTAACAACTTGCCAGCCTCTAACGAYGCAGGCCGGAGGATACGGATACAGCGGCTTCCAAACCAGCAGGGCTTAGCTGAGATTCAAAAAGGTGCTATTGTCTTATACATGAATGCAGTGTGTAGAGATGACCCCTTTCTCCCACCTGAAAAAGCTTTTTTATTAAAATTGCTAAAACAGAGGAAGCTATTTAAATTCTTCCCCAGCAAGAGCTCTTCTGCATCTTGGGCTCTGCAAGACTGAAAATCACATGCAGAGAACATAGCAGTCAACCTAAGCCAGGCTTTACCCAAGGRCTGCTATAAGCCAGTGAAACCTGGCAGGCTGCACAGGGACAAAAAAAGAGTCAAGAGAGGGTGTAAGACTGAAAGGGTGGGGAGGAGGATGACATGAAGGCAGCAAAAATTCCCTGAATCAAAATGCTTTCCTCCTCTACCCATTTGGTGCAAAAGACATCAGCAATATTGAGAGATAGAGCAATCAGAATATTGCACATAGGGTGGAAGACACTGAGRTCCCAGGTTTTGCTCTGATGTGTTGCTTTTGATATATCACTCTTCACCAAGAAACATGAACTGCAGCCCACTCCTGTGACCTATTCCTTCACTGGAGATGATGCCTGATGATTTTGCTTTTCCTTTTTACACTTGCTKTACCCTCTATGCATCCCCCTGTACCCCTTACCCTGCATGTTTATAATTGCTGTAGACTGATATTCCWGCTTAGTTTAGGAGTTCTGCTGGGCAGAGAGACCAAACATCCTCAGGAACGAGTCAGTGTGCTGTGTGCTATCTTAAACCCGAGGCTGCAGCCTTGGGTGAAGCCTTCTCTCCGGAACATCTTGTGTAATCTGGGCTCTGGCCTCATCTGGGGGGGATTCAGTAGAATAGGAGGACATTACTGCATTTGTTAAGTTTCTTATTGGGGAATCCTAGATAGATATGCTAATTCCTGAAATCTATAAAACTTGTAYCCRTGCTGTACACRGGTGTGCATTCTGCCATCAAGTTGTGCACCTGGGATCCCAAATACCGAGGTAAAACCCTTTTTATCCCCTTAACCATGTCTGTGTCTTATTAAAAACTGGCCATTCAAGGCAACAGAGACAGTGTTGCCCTCCCTCACCTCCTCTAAAGGATTCCTGAGTTTTCTTTGTCAACGTACAGAAAACATCTGGACATCTTTGCCTAGAAAGGGCAATGTAAGAGATGCCTGGTTTTGAGAACTCACCTGCAATGGCCTACAAAACAAGATGACARAAGCCATAAAGAGAAAAATCTTTCAGTTTTCAAACCTGCATAAGGAAATGCTTCCTTTTTCCTCAGTACTACAGCAATACCTGCCTTTGTTTACCTGATATTTCAATACTTATTCTCTGTTGTTTCTAGGTTTATGCATCCAAGAGACTTAAAAAGCCAATGCAGGTGGCAAACTCACTCTGACCAAACCAGAGTGTCCGAAGTGCATTATCTTTGGATACCAGCCACAAGGCAATGATGGAGTGTGCTAAGGTCAGCTATTCTACAAACACTTTAGGCCAGCCTGGCTCTTGAGAAAGGTAAACCTCCCTCACCTCAGCTGCTCCAAGCACCTGGGAAGAGGGCAAGGATCTCCATGGGACTTGTCTTGTGTCCTGCATGGCATGGAGGAGTCCAGATCTGCTGCATCCAGGAGCAGAGTTAGCTTAGAGCAGCTGAGGTCTCCAAAACTGCATTTTGGCGGTGTTTAGCCCACCCTTTGTGCTGAGGGCTGTCCTTCTAATGTTTAAACTCCCAAAGACTGACTGCTCTGTTTTCCAATACAAGGTGCATTTAGGTATCTGTGAAAAGGCATATGGTAGGTGTGAAGTAATGTGCAACCTCTAATCCATGCTGCCACCTTTGAGAACAGAGCAGCTACAACTCTCAGGGGGAAGAAGTGGTCACTGTGTGTCCAAGCCCAGGAGCTGGGCTCATCCTACAGGGAATGCCACACAGCTGCTCCAAAATCACTGCCAAAAAGGAACTCGGTGCAGCTGCCAAGCCTGGCCTCTCTGCACAGCCATGATGGGGTTACAGTGTTTCATGTACCACAGCTAGAGAGTCTCTTATCAGCTTCCTTGTCTGCACCTCGTGCACAACACAGCATTTAGAAGCACAAGGCAAAGGAAGCCAAAAGAGTCAGAAATGTTTAAGGGACAGGCACAGGACTTCTCCAAATTATCAATAAGAAATATATATAAAAGCATACTGACAATGTGGCAATCCCTAGAATAAGCCAGAACTTTCCAAGAAGCTAGACACAAGGGAAATTTTCAAAGGGAAACAACCCCAGCTGCTAACATAGGTAAATTTCCCATCATTTTGATGATGAGCAATTCATTAATTTAACCCCTCAGCATGTGATCAGAGGAAGGAGCACAGAGCACCAGACACATTTAAAGCTCAGGCTTTTTGTTGCTGATGTGTCTAGTAAACACTTGTGAATTAAACCTGAGAGTGAGTGTTTTGCTTCACCAAGATTTTTCTTTGTTTTCCATCAAGTAGTTGCTAGTCTTGCTAAGAAATTAAAGAATCTTTTAAAGAGCAGAAAACAGAGATCCAGAAAAGTTCAGGAGATTAATTTAACATAGAACTTCTTTGGTATTCAAAAGTTCATCTTCTTGAAGGGTGACCCGCTTAATAACCATTTCAAGTAGCCCATAGCATCASTTATTTAATATTGCTCCAAACAGATCTCACATTTTACCTCATCAATCTCTAAGACAGAGCAAAATAATATCAGAAAAATGGCAAGGAGGCAAGCAAAGGAGAGTCTATTTTTCCCTGCTTTGCCTCAAGGAGACAGAGATGCTCACTGAATTGCTGTCACAGCATACCTGCTAAATGAATGCATTGCAATTGATGCAGATACAGAGGGATGCTCACACAAAGCTTCCTTACTTTAAACTCAGTACTAGTGGTCAACAAACCCTTCCCTCGTAAAAAGCACAATTCTCAGTCAGCAYAAAGAGATGGTTGTCCTAAGCCAATAACTACTCTAGGAGCTATTACCTTTCCGGAGAACATTTGTTTGATCAGAATACTCCACAAGGGTTGGGATTTGCTCAACAATGTACAATGCACCATCATCAAGGCTCCTCTGCAGCTTGACCTTCTTCAGGTCTAGAACCATGTACTGATTGTTGTAGGTTCCTGGGTAKGAGAGCAGAGAGAGTTACATGCCCTGCCAGGGGAAAGAAAAGTGTACAAGAGGTAGAGGGAATACATCTTTTTTCCYGCATATGAAGATGCACTTACCAGAGTTGCACTTTGAGAAGGTCTCTGCCCAAGTTCTGCCATCATTTGCCATCATGTTGGCAATGCGGACCCTCTGCCAAGCTAACAAGGATTCRGGCACCACTTGCTTAATGAGGGTTTGGTTGTAAACACTGTTGGTAGTCTGCAACATTACCAAGCCGCTGCCCAGTATGTAAAAGTCATCCAGGGACACCAAAAAGCCTTAAACAGAAATAACACAGAATTTGTAACCTTTGTGAACCTTTGATATACTCATAGAACAAAACAGAGAGACAAGCCATGAGGATATGAATGAGTCGATGAATGTGTGCATGAAATCAAACTGTACAAAGATTAACAGTGAGGAAGTAACTTCTGCAAGAGCTTCAGGCCCACCTGTCAACACAGTTTGAAATGAGAAACCGTCACACTTTCAAGACACCCAAGTCTTTGTCTAATTCATTTGCTTTGTGTTTATATGYGAAGCTTGGAAGTTCCTCTGTAAGTCAACCTGTGTCTTATCCTTATGCTGAGGATTACATACAATAAATGCCTATTTGGTGTTTGTTTCTAACAAAGAAATGAACTAGCAAAATATAAAAATCCAACAATAAAAACCAAAGCAAAGTACAAATTTCACAAAGATGTTTTCATCAATCAGTTTCAGATTTTTACTCTGTAAAGACAACAGAAATTAATTTAATTCATGTGAAGTTATCCCCTTAATTGATCCCTTCTGTATTAAATCAAACAGAAAAATCTTCCTTCTAGTTTAATCTTTTTCCATCTAAGTGTTCTTAAAAGCATCTCCAAGAAATGGGTATACCTCTTAAATCATAACCCACATCTTGTATATGAGGAGAAGTTCTCTCTAATCCTCTTTCTGATATGCTGTCATGGGGTTTTTTTTATGCCTACCAGCTCTGCAAAGTCAATACAGTGATGGATTCCTTACTGAGTTACATGCCAACAGAAATACTAGGTCSAGTTGCAAATCCTTCACCAGGAGGTGGCACACAGAGCTGCAAAGGTCAGCTATGCCTTGGATAGCACAGGGACTACTTGTACAGCAGAAATAATTTGTCTTTTACTCAGCAGACACATGGCTGCCAGGTTGGGGGAAAAGGTTGTTGACTGTGCTCTGGATGGGGAAGTCATACAGAACCTACACTCTCATTAAGAAGTTTTTAATAGTATCAACTGTTCAAAGAGTACAAAATACAAAAATGCTGTGCAACACCATAATAGTTGAGTTCCCTTATGAAATCTTCTACAGCCAGCTTTATTAACTCACTCTGCAAACAAAGGTCACCRACCTATGACAGCAAGAAAAACAGCCCAGCTCTGCCTCCTATTCTTGCACTTTTATACAAAGGCAGACTACCTTCAAGCAAAAGTAATATTTAAGGGCCCTATTTCAGCAAAATTTCTTTAAACTTGCAAGTTCTCAAATTAGAACAGATCCAGGAAAATACACTTTTTAGTCACTTGCTCCCCAAAAACATATAAATAGACAGAGCACCCTGTCAGCTGGTATTTTACTCATGAAGAGAGAGTCAATACATTCTGTATATCAGCAGCAGACATTTCTCTCAAATAAGTAAGGACAAGAGAAACACCCTAAATCTGGCTCTGCCAGTCTGTTTTATACAAAGGCATKGGATAATCCAGCAATAAACTGCTGCATAACAAGTCAAGTGCTTGCCCAAACAGAGACAATAAATGAAATTGTTAAACAATTTTGATGTGAATTGAGCATCAGTTCCTATGGGTGACAATGATAAGTGTCCTACTTCAAAACAAACTGAATTGGTTTTTTATTCAATTTCAGTCAACAGCTGAGATAAAACAGAAAAACTTGACTCAAAGCAAGTGCTAACACAAGGAATGATGCTGAATTAACTGAAAGTTGAACTCTGTAATTCAAATACATTATGAAGCTCAGCTAAGCTGAAAAGAAGGGGATTTCCTTTTGGGCCTTAGTATTTACCAAGTTTTATCCTGCAGTGTTTTATAGCACAACATGCCCTCCATTATACACCATTACTAGCCTAATTATTCCAAGATGGCATATACCATTTTGATTTAAGGCATAGGCAACTCAGGAACAAAGGGAAACTAAAACAGCAGCAAAAGGTTCACCCAGGGTAAAGACATCCACAAAAACAAAACCTGGGTAGAGAAGTCTAGAGATATCAGCAGATATCTGATATCCTCTTGTGCCATTCTTCTCAAGTGTGTATGAGAATCCATTGTAATTGAAAGTTATCTCACTGTATGCTGCTTCTATTTTTTTCTGTAAAACCATCTCTGTAAACMCACCTCTGTAAACCCACCCCGCATTTTTGTCAGGAACACTCAGTCAATTTTGTTTTTCTTCTTTTTTTCACTTCCTCCAATGAGCCTGACATCTCCTACATAGAAACAAGCAAAAGTACTTTGGATTGCATCTTCTGGATCTGAGTCACTTGGATTCAGTTCCCAACCACCACTGGAAAACAGAAGTTTTCAGAGTCTGGAGTTTCACTCATCATGACATTAATCAGCCAAGCAAAGCAAAGTATTTTTTGCACTCTGAGCCCCAGTGTTCTCCAGAAAGTCAGCACATCAAAGAGCATGTGGATAACAGCACATTTCTGGCTGCTATTGTTCCTAAAGAGATAGACTGCTGCTTTCTGAACCAGACAGCATCAGCTTTTTTGGTGTTTTAAAAGGTCACTGTGCTCATTCAAGCACATAGGGTCAGCATTACAGGCTGGAAGTCAAAGCTATAAGGTCTAACCTACCTCTCAGGGATGGGAGCAGCTCCTACTTGAGATGCCCAATGCTCTGGTATATAAACACACTTGAATATAGGAAAATATAGGTATTCTCTATATTAGCAGAGAATCAGCAGCTGCTTCTCATGTCAAGACTGAACACCCAAGAGCTGCCTTCCTGCCATTTGCATGTCTCTCCTAGGCATTAAGCAATAGCATATCCCACACTAGCTCTGGTCTGTMAATTCCAAAGTTCACCAGACACTTTCCTTTGATTTCCTTCAGGCTTTACACTGATGCTGGAGGAAGCAGGGAAGCAGGAATTGGTCTGGCAATCCCTCATGAGTAAGCTGGATCCCTGAGAACATAGGCTACCACTCTTTCCATAGTTTGTTTCCCCCAGCTCTTCCTCAAGCTGTAGGGAAGGATAATGGTGCACTAACACCAGATTACTTAGAAGCAAGGGACACAAACTACTTCTCTGTGTTCCTGCCTTAACAGCACATGTATAGCCATCCATCAAGACAACTTGTGCCCTCTTATTCCCCCATCACAGCCTAGCTCAACCAAGAAATACCCCAACAGTGGACCAGAGGAGGAAAAGTAGCAGTAAAATTCTTTAATTCTTCTTTAAACAAAACAGTTGAATAACTGCTAAAATTAAATTAATATATTTAAAAATACTGTGACTCAGAGAAGATAGTTCACTATCCAAATCAGAATGCTTGGTCAAAATGGTACTTTACTGTTCTTAAATGGAGGTGAAAAGAGCTCCATCCAAATGGATGGAAATCCTGGAAGCTGCAACCTCTTTGCTATCCAAAGAAAATCACAGATTTTATCAGTTAGTTTGGCTCATTTCTTTGAATGCTTCAATGGGCAGTGTAAAGAAGTGACTGGAGCAGGGGGCACAGAGGGAGGAGAGGTGCAGGTTTCTCTCTGATCCACCACCAGATATGTGGTACAAAACACAGCGCCTACCTTGTCTCTATCATCCCTTTCTTACTACCTCAAATGAGCACATCTTCACTCAACAATTGTGAGAAACAGCAACATTTTCTGTAAAATTTGTCTCTGCTATGCATTGRTTCACCAGCCACATGAAGTACTTATGTCCAGAGCTTGAAGAAGACAATGAAGCTTTCAGTGCAGAGACATTCCCCCTTCCAAAGGTTCACAGAACTGTCCTACGTGCAGCCCTGCACAGATGAAGACTGTCAGAGTCTTCTTGTGAAGAGCAGAGTTCAAGTGAGTATTAAGGTGGGTTAGTGTAGAAATGAGCAGCAAGTGAAGAAATCGTTGTGCAAAAACAGAGATTACAAATCCTGTTAATTCCCTCTTGATTGTGTCTCTGCAGCAATACTGCTGCTCTGAAGGGGAGAAAGCAAAGAGAAGATATGCTGTTAACAGTGGACATTTGAACATGGTGACAGAACACTGATAACTGCTAGAGATGGACTCTAATTCCTGTCTGTGCTCCTGCCTGCTCACCCGCAACATGAGCAGAGAAGTACAAGGCCCTCCAGCTGTACCACAACACACACCCTAACACACATCATGGTTAGTCAATAGCCTCAGAACCTCTTAACTGAGTCACAGCAAACACTAATTTTTGCAGTCTAGTAGCCTGTCTTTTGAAATTCAGTAAAAAAAGAAATAATATGGATAATTTCACTCTGTGACCCCAGGAGAAATCATGGATTTGGCACATTCTTTCTCAGAAGGCAAATGACCCCTTAACTTTTTCTGAAACAACTTTTGGACAGCAACATAGTTTTACTTTATATCCAGTCTTACTAGATGAGAAGAATCTTACAATTGCTCCATTAAGTGTCCCTGAAAGCCTGGAAGRGCATCTGTCTTTTAACACTGTTTCCTCCAAAAGTCAATACTTCTATGTTCATAGGATCATGTTACTATTTAGGAGAAATTACTAGGTTGGCCTTCCTTACTGGTCCTTAGTGTCTATCAGGACCGAGAATAAAAGCAGAAWTATTTATGCAGGAAGACATTACAATTGCTGAGTTGAAACATGGCCAGGAACTGCAGATTCCAGAGTCAGATGCCCTGAAAATATAATCTCTCATCATAACAAGTAGATGAATTTGGCAATTCCCTCCTTCCTACATGATGTCCCTAGAGCATTACTAGTGCAGGCCAGTGCTTACTCATCCCATGGAAAACTGCAAGTCTGTGAAGCACACCYACAGCTAATACAATTTGCTGCAGTCAATGGATCATGCTTGTCTAGTTCTTGTGACAGCACCCTGTAATCAGGCAGCCAGTGAGCACACTTTGCATACCACAGGCCTCTCAAACTTCACCGTAGCCATGGGAACTATGCTTTGCAATAGTTYTCACTCAGTTTTGTTTGCACAAGTGCACCTTCCCGCATCACTACATCAGAGTCCACATAGCAACAGGAAGCTTTAAACTAAGCCGTCTCTGCAGACCTCAACACTCCCAGGGAAGCACACTGGGATTGAACAGACTCCAACCATTTCAGAACAGCAGTAGCTGATTTTCAGGTATCCTGTGACACAGGATGCTTTATCAGTCTCATGAAAACAGAATCTTTGTATTTCCTTATACAAAGATTCCACAAAAAAAACAACCAAAAGACATCACCACAGACAGTCACTAAAAAGAAAATAATAAATGCTCTCTGTGGTTGATCTTGATCCCCAGTTTTGAATCTGATGCGAAGTGCTATTATCAGTACTTCTGCTGAGAGATACGAGAGACAGAATAACCTTATGAACATTAATGTGATGAACAGAGCTTGGAAACCTGTGCTTTCCACCTGCCAAACTACCCAGACTTTGCAAAATTCCTTGCAACAAGCTAGCGAGCTAAATCCCTCCAAGGCAATTGCAGGTAACCCAAGCTCTGGAAAGGCTGTACACTTAACAGATATTGAGACTACCTCCACCCCTTCCTCAAAAATCTCAGGTGTCAGAAAATGTTGCATTCCTGAGGAGGGTCACTGAGGAGGGTGGGAATCCCACAGAAAAAGGCCTGTTTTCAATGTGAAATGAATGCAACTGCTTTGTGCCAGGGGTAAAATAGTTAAACCAGTACAGTTAAGAACACTGAAGGTGGTTAATCAACAACAAAAGATGACAACAATATCATGTTCAAGACAGAAAACTGAAGGTGGCATTTTGTCCTCTTGGTGGCTAGAAGTTTTAAGTTTAATTCACTGCTAGTTGAATTACTATCCTTTTCACAGACAAGACAGCTACAAGACAGTAAGGTCATCCATGCCAAATCGAGTATCTACATTGTTTTGGTTTTTTTGACTTTACCTGGGTAACTGCTGAATGAGACACGGCCGGTGCTGGTGTATGGATCAACTATATTGAAGTTCCAATGTTTATATATTCTCAGTGTGGCTGCATAAGTAAACCAGCTGGAATGGGCAAAATATATATTCTCATATCCAGGTAGAACCTGGAAAACAGAAGCATAAAGATGAATAATTACAGACCCCACAATATTCTAATTTTTTCTACTTGAGAGAAACTGGGAGAAATACTTGTTTTAAGTAGTTTGATTAATTGCATTATTGAGGAAAGAGCAGATACTTGTGCTTTTAACTGTGCACTTAAATGAATTTCTGAAACCTCTAGAAACAATTCTTGCCCATGTGTTATTTTCGAAATAAAATACCTTGGGGTTATTTGGATACCTGCATCACATGGTATGTTTTTTTGCTCAGTTTCATTTTGAGTATTTTCACATTCAAATCTTTGCAAACATCACACATTCAGATCAGATCCTTGCAAACATATCCAACATTAATTTTAAGCTGTGAGAATTTCACTGGGTCAATCTGAAGTGAAGTACAGAAGTAATGCAAGAAAATTCAATTTGAAAAGGTAAATATATATTGATAGTACATCTCTTCAAAATATTTCCCTGGGTCTGTGATTTGTTGTTAGCTCAGAAACCACTTGTTGTAGGCAAATGCTTCAATTATTGTTTCTCAGTTAAAGGTGAATATTGCTGCTCTGCGACACATGGAGTCTCCAGATGCTTATTAAATCCTTAATAATTTTAACTGAAAAATGTAATTGCCACCATGATGCATCAGTCACTTATCTTAAAAACATCRCTCCCATTGGAAAGCCATTTAAGACATCATAATATCAGCTACTTGTATCCATTTGTTTTTATGTTACCACTGTCCTTTAGTTTAAGTAATCCTTTTCTCCCTAATTGTCCAATGTATTTGTAGTAACTCACAATACTCCTTTTTAGACTCCACTTATCTAGGTCAAATGAGTTACTCTCTTCCAGTCGCCTCCGGTAATTCCCCATTCCCTGGTATTTCTGGTAGCTTTTCTACCATCCATCTCTATGGCTTTGGTTTGATTTGGTCTTTTCCCTCCCCTTCTCACAAGGTGGGAAAAACTGCAATCAAAATCCTACGGAGGCACAAATGGCTACTGCATATATTCATCTTGATCATTGATAGAAGTCTYTTTATCCACACACAACATAACACAGGGAAGACTCAAAAAATGTTGACTTGTGACATTGCAAATCAACACAGTCACTGGAGATTAAGTCCTGGTACTCACCTTGATCAGTGCAGAGCAGTGTCCCATATCCCACTGGTATCTCCCATGGCCTCCTGGCTCCCCAYTGCATTCTCTACCCCGTGCAGAATAATCAAATAATGCAGGAATAAGGTCCAACAGGTCTCCAACTGCATTCAGAAACTGGACATCAAAGTTGCTCAGTGGCTGAGGAAAGGAGAGAGACCACAAAAAACACTTTGAGACAGAAAAACATCAAGAGAGCCTCAGTGGTTAGAATTTTTCTTTTACTCCCAAAGGAAGTTCTTGTATGGGCTATGAAATGCCTACTGACAAGGCCCAGATGCTCAAACCCAGTAGGACACCAGGCACTGGGGAAACTTTCAAGGTCTGGCCCTTGTAGTGGCATTACCARTGCTATGATTTCTGAGGAAAGAAAGAAGACATAACTGTAACTTATGAAACCTTAGTGCGTATTTGCAAGCAGCATACCAATCAGTCTGCTGTTACTGGTACACTGAGGTAAGAGGAAGATTTTTTTTTTGCTTACCTAGATGCCTTTGGAGAGTCTTACACTAACACTCTTGGGATCCCTCAGATTTTTATAAACACTGCAATTTAAGACAACCTCAAGAGTGAGGAGGTAGRAACAAATGAGGGAAACAACGTTAACAGTACCAATCAAACCAGCTGAAAAAGGAAAATCAGTCAAAAGGAATTCTGCTATGTGCGTTTGAAAACTCCCTGGAGCTAGCCAGGGTTAACGGGGTTACCTACACAGAGCTTGTTGTGCAACATGCTCTTTAGAACTTCTTACATTTCCTCTTCAAAAAATAAGAGCTTAATAGTGATTTAACCTCAACCTTCAAATACTGTTTTCTAAATCTTTCCTGTTCTTGCTTTCACCATGCCTTTAGATAAGGCAAGGCTTAAGGAAAAGAAGTCAGAACACACATCACTGTAGGGCTAGGAATAGTAATTTTAGAATGCCACATAATCATATAGCAAAGAAATACATTGCTTGCAATGTATATCACTGTAATTAAACCATATAGGTGACCTCTCTACAAACCTCAATAAAGGAGGACAAGGAAAAATTAAACAGAATCAAATCCATTTACTTTTTATTCAGAAGGCCAAATTCTGTGTTATCCACCTGCTGTTCTGGCAGAGAGAATAAGCAACAAGAAAACCAGAAATAACGTAAACTCCAGTCCACGTTTCCCAAGGGAAGGAATTGAACCTTYCCCCAATGCTTACAAAGACAAGCAAGAGAAATAAGCCATTCTGACAAATAAAACTATTCATGGCAGAAGCCCCCACAGCAGCTACAGTTTGAGGAAGAAATCCAAAACAAACTTTCATGTGTATTACATTGCTTTAGTTCATCATGTTTTTGCTGTAAGGATCCAAACAGGGAGCAACATCAAAAGAAGTGTCTTTGGATAGTTTTAAGCAACTTAGAGGCATGAATCATTTACAACCCAGTCACAACTTCTATTTCATTGGAATCAATATAGAGAGACTGGCGCTCTTTTAGCACTATTTCCCCCCAGCCAGCTGCACTGAAAACCCACCACACARTACAAAAAAAGCTATTTTTCCAATGTCTGATTCTCACAAGCATTACTGTAGAGTACCACCAGGAAGGGAGCAAACTGGCTTGCATATGAGATTGCTCAACCAGCCCCAACACCTTTTAATTGTACTTGACATCCATTTGCTGCACTCCATATTCTCCTTCATAAAACCTGCCTTCACTATAATATCTACAGGTAGCTACATTGATACTGCTTCAGCGTCAGTGAGAATTGCCTGTATGTTTTTAAAAAGTTTCACATTTCTGTGCTTTCTTACAGTCACTCCAAGTCAAAACATCTATAGCTATAAGGAAATCCATTCAAATTAGAACAAATGTGGCAAGCAACGAAGTTTTCAGAATAGGCACAGAAAGGTGCCCCGAGAGCAGTAAGTACTCAAACAAAGTACAGGKATGCAAATTCCTAAGGCACTGGGGGAGATAAGGCTGCCAAAGCCAGCTAAAATATCAAAGATGCAAAAGAGGGACTAGGTTGTTAAACACCTTCTAGGGTTCTGTTTCATTCCCCTTTTGAGGGCCAAGCAATTTTTTCCCCATTTATTTCCAAAAATTCATTACTTTCCTTGAATAAATCTGGTTTTGTGTTTAAGACCATCTGATATGACATCACATAACCACAGTGCTTCTCTGGAGTGCCAGTAAAACAATGCATTCAAACAGAAGACTCAGGAATCTGCRCTGGAGGCCAAATCTGGAAATTTCAGGAGTGGTCTGAGGCATCTGCCAAAACAAGGCTGAGAGCCCAGTTTTGGAAAAACTACAGCTGATTTCCAGGATATATGGAGAAACCTTCTCCATGAGGAGTTAATGAGTGTCCACTAGCAAGAATTAGACCCAAAACACCGTGCATCATAACAAGTGCATAATATAGGGCATATTACAATTATCACCCTCTCTCATCTCACACAGCAATGTCAGGAAAACTCCTTATATACATGGTTTACATCCTGAAGAAGTGTGAATGAATGAGCTAACTGACAAGAAAAGAGGTGGTAAAGCCACAGCAAAAATCCTTTTGTTAGAATGTGTGGCTCTCCAGGGTACTGTCCTAAACAGCAAAACAAAAAAAAAAATCTATTTGAGTTTGAGTTACATCAGAGGTAGGGAGAAATAAACTTACAAAGGGCAGCAAGAAGGAGAGAACCAACCTTAAAGGCTTGTTTACATGGGACATTAGAATGGGCAAGTTATTCTGTAACAACTGTTTTCCATTAAGTTCTCCAAGCCTGAGCATTCTCAGTACAAAATAAGGAAGTACAAATAGAGAGCTATACTGGAGTCATTCTAACATTTAAAACTCTGACACCTCCTTATTCAAGGGTAATATTCCTATGCAGACAAGCCCAAGATTAATCACAGCGTTGGCAGAGCATTAGGCAGATGAAAAGGCTTTGTGTTCTTTGAGTGCCCCTCCCTCAGAAATTGTCTTGACACAAGGGTTGGGTTTGTTTATGGGATATAAAATGTTGCTAAACCAGATGGAATAATGTCACACTTTAACATGAAGATGTATTCAAATTTTGACATCACTCATAAGGATACCTGTAAATATCAAATTCAAAATACAGAAATTTACAAAGTACATTGCCTTCATGCAGATCTTATGGAAGCACCTACCTGAAATAGTCCTCAGGGAGACAGATTTCATGCAATTGAAAAAAAAAAAAAGTTTAGAGCAGCACACTACAAAGAATTTGCTTCATAAAAAATATATACTAGTGCTACTATCAAACCACTCATAGTCCAAATGTTCTTCCTGCACTAAAACCCAATTATTTGTGGCAGACACAATGGTTCTACAATAGTCAAGTGAAGTACATCTGAAGTTTGGGGGAGAGCAGAAAACCAAAACATTTCAGAGTGACTTGTGTGCATATAACACAACTCTCATTTAAGCAGCATCTGGATCTGGTTTCAAACTACCATGGATAGTACCAGACAACAGAAAGTCAGACCTGTCATGTGCCTTCCTGAAAGTGCACATCAACAAATCCACCATGTGTAAAATTTCAACCCCTTGCAAGTTTGAAATGGTTATGTGCAGTGCTGAAAAGTAAACTTGGAACATTAAATGTGTAAAATTCAAAGCAGATAAGCTGTGAAACAGCTTGTTCCCATTCTCATGAGAAGGAAACAGTTCTATAAACCTTTGTCCTGTGCTCAGCCTTACAATCCACAGACTTGGGAAATACAGTTCCTTTTCTTCATCCCCTTTATCTCTTTTAGCCTATTCTTGTCAAGCAAACAACTTCTCAGTGTTCAAGAGAGCATTTTGTCCATGATCATTCACGGTGCAGGGGAACATAAGAACTTTGGAATCCATCTCCTCCTCCCCTTCTCTTTCTCATGATACTATATTTTGGCAGCTAATGGAAAAAGCCTTTCTTCTATAGCATTTATTCTTATTTTAAGCTTAAGAGAGTGGGAACAATTGCCTTCTAAATATACAGAATAATTAGTTGAATTTAGAAGCTTTCCCAAAAGCAAGCAGAACAGCAGAAAATCAGGCAACAAAATACAGACTGCCATATGTCGGGTTTTGGTTCGGTCTGGTTTGGCCTTTGGAGGGTCTYTTGTTTTGTCTGGGAGTGGGTAAAGAAAGGAAAATAAAAGCACCACAATTCACACACGAGGTATTTTTAATATTTCTGATGTTCATTACCACCTTGAAACCAAACTACTGAACTACTAGAGATCAAAAGTTAAACTTGTTCCTGATGATGATAATCTGAAGACAATAGACACAGGGGATTCTTTTTTCAGTGAAGCAAAACAGWATCTGCTAAAGGAAAGAGGTAAGAAGAGACTTCCAAAGCACTAAGGAAAACATGCAATAGGAATGGGATTTGCTTTTAAARACATGCAGAACTTGTTACAGAGACTTCCAGCAAGAAATTTCTTTGACTTCTTTTTTTTGAGGTGAGAACTGAGTAATAGAAAAGTAAATATTTGTTACTGGAGTTGTCAAAAAAGTACCAAAACAATTGAACCAAAGTACGATACTTAAAAACAAGAAAAAAAATATCTACTAGGTGAATTTATTTGCATATCTGGCACATTTCTTTAATCACAAGGAGTAAGGAAGATACTGGTGGTGTTTTTGCTTGTTTGGTTGATTTGTGAGCTTAGTTGGGGCTTTTAAGTGCCAACAATTTACAGAAGCTGGGTTGATCTCAGATAAATGGATGTGTCAAAGCTAGAATACTAGCCAGAAATTTTGCATCTGCACCTGTTTTTATTAACCATGTAAGCTCAGAGAAACTGTTTTCAAGCTCTGTTTCCTGAAGAAGCTCATAATAGCAGTAAATATGTACACACATAGCACTGTCATAGCCTAATCTCCCAAAAGTACTTGAAAAGTAGCATGGTATCCAACAAAATGAACTTCCTGTACTTTTACAGAACTCTCAGGTATTATTTGGATGCCAAGGAAAACAAAGGACCTAGCTGCAAGAGCAGCTGTACTCAAAAATAAGCACYAATGCTAATTTATTGGCTGTGGCAAAGAGAGGAAACAGCAGCACCATTTCAAGTAACAAACAGATACACAGTCAATGTTTATGCTTTGAATAAAACTGTATGCATCTCAACATAGATAATAATGTCCAAAGCTAAAATTGTGACTGGCATAGAAAAGAGTCAAAATAAATCCCACCAACTGCTCCAAGCACATTTGGGAATCCCTGCATATAATTCAAGAATGGAGGAAACAAATATTTCATCCTGAACCACACATCTGAACTTTCACTAAATGCACCATTTTTATCTAGACATGCTGGTAAGACCCCTAAAAAGAGGATAAAAATTATTCAGAAATTTTAGAGGTCAGTGCTTTTAATATAAAATGCATAGTTAAATAAGCAAGCATCAGGGAACACATCATGCAGGTAGGACATGCCTATTACAAAGAAATAACTCAGACACAAACCAGCACTCTTCCCTTCCCCCATATGAATCCAAAAGATTCTGAAGCAGCAAAAAGAGCTTGACAGGGCTCTTCAGACACAGGTGTTATGAAAGGAAATKAATGTGTTCTTTTCCTAGAAAGTCAAGGTTTCTAGTGTTTTCCCCTAAAACTCAGATCTCTCAGAATGGATTATTAATACAAACACTTTTTTTTTCCAGTCTGAGCTGGCTCCTCATTCATGAAAGCCTCAGGGTGAATTGAATGCAAGAAAGTTGTACATTTTACTAAAATGCAATTGCTTACAATTCAGGACTCCCAACTTCTCAAAATTCTTGGTATAGTTAACCTGGACAAGTAGACAAGTCGACTACAATTACTCAAGTCCTTCCTCTCACACTGAAAAATCTATTAGACATTAGACTTTAGGACAGCATTATAATTGCCATATCTCTACTGGAGTTAAAGGAGTTCTGCTATTATTTACAAGATGATGATCTGGAATAAAATTCTAATTGAAATTAAAGAAAAACAAATTATGAAAAAAAACCCACCAAAAAACTAACAAAACCATCACCAAGCAAAACCCCAAAACTATCCCATCAGACCAGCCACAACACAGACCTATCCCATCTGTACCACCAACACAGATACACAGACCGTATCTTTCGTAACCRTGTATTTTTGAGACTTAAAAGACAGAAAAGGAGAAGTCATTTMCTTAAGTAAGACATACTCTAAAATAGAAAGGCAATTAGCATTTGAAATCTAATGCTTGGAAATAAGAATGAAAGCTTTAATGCACTGCCTACATGCTGATTCATGCTGTTGCAGGTACTCTTCATACCAAAGGGTCATTTGCTTAATAACAATGTAGCTAGCGCTTTAGAAGTGTCCCTCCTTCCAACAGTCACATGGATACAAAAGCCATCCCCAACCTAATCACCCCGAGTGCCCAGGGTTCCAAGCCCCTTGTGAAGAATCTGGTTACATGACCCAAGTGTTCAGTCACATTATCTACACTGAACAGCCACCGCAGATTTTGCAGAATGGTATGCAGAATGAGTACTTGCCCCTAAGTATCCTACTATTGTTTTTTATTTTTAAAAAGAGGATCCCTTTCTCCCATGTTTGTCCACTGACATCCCAGCCCCAGCTACTAAAAAAGAGGTGCAATAGTCTTACTGTTTGTTTATGTAGTTTAGCCCATTCGAGGGCTCCCATGTACAGACCATCCAACTGTGCAATAATATAGCCAGCATGCCTCCAAAATGGGTCATCCTTATTATTTCTGATTTGTTGTCTTGTCCATTGATCTTGCTTCCTGCAGAGGAACAAACAAGTTGGGGTTTTCTCAGGTTTTTTAGACTGTAATTGATAAAGCAGGGAAGGCACAAATACATTATGACCCAGATGATCCAATCTTATTAGAGATTTGAGGCAAATCATGCTTTGAAAAGCCTGCAGATACAAACGTTATATCCTCCAAGTGTAAACGTTCAGACTTATGCAAAATACCCTACAATCATATGCCTCTACCAGATTTTAGTGTCAAAGAGCTGGACTCCCTGTTTGCATGGGATTTAGCTATATCCAATCTACCATTCCCATATAGTCAGTAAAGGGAAGCAAGCATTTGAGAGGTCATACAAACCATTCCCTTTTAAACTTCTATTTAAGAATAAAAAAAATCAACTGACATTTGAAGAGCCTCCTTCTCTCCTCCAGGTTCAAGTGCAATGAAGGCTTTCTGCTGGTGGTACTCAAACACTGCCTGAGAACTGCTGCTATGCTCCTCTGAGTAACAGGTAGGAGGCCAAACCAATGTACTCTGTGCCAAATAACCCAGGTTTAGAGCATGAGGCAACACTGAACAGACCCTAGAGCAAGAGCCASCAGCATTGTAAGGATCTCTCAGAGTTCTGTCTTTCACTGTCCACCAAGGGCCACAAAAGAAGATAGGAAATGAGAACCAGATGCTGGCCTTTTCCACCTTCCTGTGTCTATCCACCCAGCACTATGTAAAGTAGCAAAACAGAGAGACCAAACCAGTTAAGAAAGCAAACTCTTCCAGCAGTATATGGTTGATAAAACCAACYAGAGTCAGCTTTCCAGAAGCAACAYGATGCAAGARGTATGACCAAGGAAATAGGAAATATGTGGAAAGGGCAAAATAAGGCAACAATGGAAAAAAATAGTCTCCATGACCATTTCACACAAGTATTTGTAATGGAAAAAACCACAAGTCTAAGGAGATTAAAATAATTGGTAATCACAGCTGAGTTTCCCAGTACCGGGCCTGGTTCTTCTCCTACTTGCAGTTTCCACACCAGTGTAGCTGCATTATTTGAGCACAATTATTTTGATTTTACAGCTAAAGAGAAAAGTGAATCAGGACTTTTATGATTAGAACAGAATTTATATTAGTGGTAGAATAAAATACTAACCTAACAGAAGAAGAAAAGGATACACAGTACTAAAAACATTAAAGTACCAGTAGACTGCTGTTCAGTATAACACTGAAAATAGCAGCTTTTCAAAATAGGAATTTTACTAGAATGACCTTCAGAGTTCATTGACATTATTCATACACTTTGGCAGTAAAGGTTTTAAACATTTCTTTGAAATAATCAGAATTAGGGAAGGGTATATGCACTTCTTCATGTATATTTAGAATTTCTTTTAATAATAATGGCATTCAATCAGAGGGAAAGAAGCATGTCTTTTCCTCAGCCCATAAGGAAGAGAATAAAATAAGCTTGAAAATTCTGTCATCCTCCAACCCCAAATCTTGACTGATTCATTTTTAGCAAAGAAATACATACGCCATAAAATYCTGAACTCCACTCCGAACGGTGGGAGTCTTAATTAGCTGTGGATACATATTCGCAGCATGGTCATACATTTGCCTGAAAGAACAAGAGTAACAGGAATTATTCTTTTGCATCTTCTATTTACCAACCAGTTAATCAATATGCTTTGACAGACAAGCAACACAGCACACAAAGTAAGCTTTTCCTGCTCACAGAAAATACTCCAGTGCACGCCAAGTAGCAAAAGTAACATAAAAGGATTGTTAAAATTTTACTCAAAATAAATGACTTTACCAATGTCCGCTCAAACTGCTGCACAATGGAAAGAAGATAAGCAAGAATGAGACTGAACTACTTCATAGCAAAACCGCATATTCAGGGAATATTTGTAGGCCAGAAGCATCTTGAATGCATTAGCACTAATTTAAGAACAACAAAAATTGTTTTGTAATATAATTTGCTGACTCAGTTAATTTCAYCATTCCAGAGAGGATTTCCAATAGCGTGATATCTAGCAGCTTTTACTTGCCATTAACCATGTTGCTTTCTGTTTAAGCTAAGTCTCTCCATTTCCAAGTGTGTATCAGATCATCCTACATATTACCACAGAAACTCCCACTCATGGTAGCCCTAAATAAATTCAGCTTCATGGAAACCAAAATTCTTGTGATATTTTCTGTTGTTGAATTCAGTTAGCTGTTTCATCCACATTAGCTATTGGAAACAAAACTTGGAAGAGTTTTGTTGCATAGTTGGTAAGGGCTTTCTGGTTTGTTTTCTTGAAGTGAAGTCCTTCAAGATGAACTCAACTGTCAAAAAATGCTCAGGTGCCCAGAATTAAAGTCAGCCTTCAATTTTAGGTGAAATTTAATTGTCTGATCCAAGCCAAAACACAACTTTAACATTTCATAATATGAGTCCAACTGAACCAACATTTTTTCAGTCACTAATTAAATTTAAAAAAAAAAAAAAAAAAAAAAAAAAAAAAAAAAAAAAAGAACACCAGCAAAAAAGTATTATGATGAGGTCTGGAGTTGATAGAGATAGAATCACATCAGTCATCAGTACATTTATCTCCTATCAAGTGCTAAGAGAAAGAAAACAGCACTGAGAAACAGATACCAGCCTCAAGGAAAGGACATATCAGCAGGGCAGAATTCCTATAGTAAAACTAAGGAGGGCAGCTTTCTCTGGGAGGGATGCAGACAGGAGTTCTTCCAGTTTCCCTCAGGGCATAATTAGAGAATACAGAGAGAGATGACTGAACCATTTGCTGATTATTAGAGAGTCATCCACTGACTTTCTCCCCTCTTTCTGTGCCTTACCCCATTCCCAGACAATTGCATGAATGTGATAGCATGATCCTGCTGCTCCTTATCTCAGCTCTGGTACCATTCTGACAACCAAATCTAATTGTCTCATGCTTTCAGGCAAAAAACTAATCCAGCAAAAAAGTGATTTATTTCTATTTGTAGTTTGAATTAGGTTGTTATGTAGAAAGACRAGCAACAGAGCCAATGTAAGAAGGCAGCTCTATCCTGTTTGTACATTAACGGATGCATGAAAGGACCTTCTCAGTGCCAGGCCACACACAAGTTGGGGGGACTGGATCTGTGGAGAAAGGTGGTGTCTGCTGGGGCAAGAGAGGGGAGCATTCAATAGCTTTGCACAATTACATTTCCCACAAAATTGCARCTCCAACATCAATTTCAGTTCTAGAGTTTCCTGTCTCCCATGTACCATGAGGACTACATGACGTAATCATAACCCACTTCTTGAAGAGGACAAGAAAGTTGGAGAAACAGATAAATATTCTCCAGCCCTGCATACTCTCAGAGAATTTAGCAAATAAAGATCCCAAGTAATTTTAGGAAGGAAACCAGACCATCACATACTACATACTAGAAATCAGAGCTCTCATGTCACTAAAGAAGCCAATAGCACGAGTTGGTCCATCTGGCAGATGATCATTTAGAGATTAGAGCCAGATGAGGAACATAAAATCAAAATAGTATACTGGCCTAACCACTGCATAGATGAGGACAAATGATCAGGCTTCCAGATGCAACTATCAGCTCTACTCTCTATTTTGCACTCAAAGGTTATGTAACACAAGGCAGTAGTATCTTTAAGCTGTCATGACTGATGTAGACACTGGGTTAGTTCAGAATCATGTCACTGAAAACAGCTTCTTTAATGGCTTTCATTCTTTCATTTGCTAACAGAGGACAGACAATTCCTAGATTTTTTTTTATTTTTAATGACCAAGATTATCAATAATTTTTCCCCCACTTGCTCTCTTTAGATTTTTTTTTTTGCTTTAACAATGTTTCTATGTGTATGGCTTGTGTGTTTTGCAAGGGCGTTATTCTCTGAATTAAACTGGATTCCTATAGTAAGGTAAGGGCTAAACACAAAGCAACGGCAAATCTGGGACAAGAATTCCAAGCCTAAAACCAGAAAAGCAGAGTCCTCCTTCTTTGAATTAGYGAGGAAGATGGCAGGACTCAGGTCAGCTGAGGCTATATGAGGATCAAGAGTAAAATAATGTGTCTTCAAATTTAAATACTGCTCTTAGGCACCTGACATGCCCCAATTGGAATTGATTTAAAATAATGTCACAGATTAGGATGTGCTCWGCTGCTAGGTAAAGTCAGGCGTCATTAACGCTGGTCTCTGTTAAACATAGGGAAAGGAATTCATACCTAAGAAAGCCAGAGCAAGTACCTTGGCTGGATGATATGACCAGATCTTATAAAAAGGTGAGAGATTTGGGATAAAAACAAAGTGTCTGGATCTCCATACATCACCCAACATCTAACTAAGYATTCTAAAAACATACAGATGCTCTCACACTCTGAATCATGTGTCAACACTAGAAGGATGAAGCATGCTCTAGAGAACACTTACATTTCTACCATCACTGGAAAACTTRTCTGACTGGCTGAACTATTGCTTTTTCTACCACTGACCTATACAGTYAGAGCTGAGATTAATTCTTCCCCTGTAATCAAAGACAAAACAGTTCTAGCCGGTTTCATACTTAGATATTTTTTAAATCTGGTTGTTTTATAGTCTGTTTCAGTTCCTACGATGGGGAAGGCATCTACTTTTAAGAGAAATATTTTCTCACTCTTTTGCTCACATGTTAAGCTCCTAGCTATGTCTGGAAACTCTCCTTCATGACCTAAGAGTAATGTGAGATCTGAGATAGCTGAGAATYCCTGAAGGTCTCCAAATTGCAGCGGGAGCTCCTGCTCATCCAACAGCTTCTGCAGGAACATGGCACCAACATTTCCTGCCTATTAGTGCATCATATCAGAGCTCTTCCTAGTAGGACTTCTAGGATTTCTGCAAAAAGCCAGCCTGGGCATACTTCATGGAGTCTTTACCACATAGAGTTACAAGACAGCTGGAGACCTAGGTCACACTACAGGTAGCCATGTACTAAAAGGCRCTTCAATTACCAAGCACACCCAATGTTTTCACATTGGATGGCTGTGCCTGAACCACCTGAGGTTCTTGTACAGCTTAGTCACCCAAGAGTCTTCACTCCAGCAGCTAAGTGGCTGGCAATGCAAATAAAGTCTTCCCCAAAGCTAAACATATACCTACTCTCCCTTGTTCTTACCAAGAACTTAAAAAGGAAGGTCAAGCTGTGGGCACCTGTGTGCAAAAGTAGAATAAGAGCATTTAGAGACACTCCTCTAAGCCAAGTTGTGATGATGCTAGAAAGTTTCCCTGAAAACAGGATGAATAGGCCAGGCAGTCTGATGGGAATTGAGTTACAGATGGAGAAAGGCTTGTTTCCCAGTTTAYTTCAGAAGACTTGCTTAATAGTCCCATAGATAATCTGCCTGCATGTTAATTAGGATTCCCTAAATTTCTAGGCAAGATGAAGGAGAAATGGAGCTGCAATCTTAACATCTGCAGACTTAGTGAGTTCTCACTTCTCCTGCAATTTAGGAAATTGCAAAGAGTATATAAAAGAATTCATTAGTTGCACTTTACCAAATGAAAAACCACCAAGGTCATGCAGCAAAAAGCTGAAGTAATAGATGCTCTTCTGTCTTCTCAAGGGTCAAGGCAGTACATCCCTATTTCATCTCTGCTCCTTACCTGAAGTATTTTCAAAGGTATTCTTGGCTTATGGAGAAGCCTYTATCCAAAATAGTTTTATACAACCTGACAGAAAAAACTTATGTTTGTAATCCCCAGTGAGAAATACACTTGCTCTGCAGTTACAGACGGACAGTGGGGCAAAGAAATAGCAAAAAAAAAAAAAATTCAGGCAGTATGTACAGTATTTGTTACTCCTTTTATTGATAGTAAGCCTTTTCAGGTTTTGTACTTGTCAGAGGATTTCTCTGTGGATTTTCTCAAAAAGTTACCCCAGAAWAAAAAGGTTTTGGCTGCTTCTGGTTTGCATCTTAACCCACTCTCCCACTTAATCTCCTTTAAAACAGTTGAATTTCCCACTTTGCTTAAAAGCCTAAGCCTCAAGCCCTACTTTTCCACATTAATGCAAAACTTCAGCTTCACTTCCGTTAATTGCCAGTTCTGCAACATCCAATTCTTTACAAAAGGCCACTCAGTGTTGGAGCTGTTAGCCCTACAGTAACAATAGCCAACCAACCTCAGTAAGCCCATGGCCTGGAGAAGGCAAAAGCCTTGAGCAGAATAACTTGGTTAACTTCACTTCTGTGAATCTTCACTTAACACACATAGAAAAAAAAAGGGGAGAAACCCCCCCTCCTCTAAAACTTAGCCTAGAATAAGACAGCAGATAAATTTCTGCAGACACTGTTTCATATTCAAACCACATTGAAAGGAACAGACATATAGTTGAGTTTGTTTAAAACCCAGGAAGACACATAAATCTACTGTGGAGGCAGAAGAGGAACAAGGTGTGAGTTGTTGCTACTAGAACACTACTTGTCATCTAATTTGGCTCAGCACAGACTGGGCTACCTGTAGTATTACAAAATTTAARCTTAACACCTATTGATTAATACACCCAGTTAAAGCCTTAGTTAAAAAAAATCTATTGAATAACCAATTTTAACAATATTCTAAATGTAATGCTAGCATTCCCCAGACTCAGGGATACTTTACATAAACTGACTAAATAGTGCAAGACAGTAACTTCTCACACCAAATAATCCAACAATATACAGTCAGATCTCTCATGTACTTCATTTCCTTTCCTGTCTGGAGTACAAGTTGTGCACTATGAACTTTAGGACTCTTTCACTCTCTCAGAAGCGTTTTGCTGTTGACAAATATAATTTTATTGAATTTCCTTTATACAATTCCAGAGACTTTGCTGCCTCATCAGCAAAGCCTACTAGAGAGTCACATTATCATATGATCAGAGAACTAGTCATAAATATTAACTGATCTTAAAATCTCTTACTAATTTAATTAACATCATCTTGTCCAGCAGCCGTATCTGACAAATGTTCAGCAAATAACCTACCCTTGCTGGCCTRTTCAACACAGACTATGTGTATTTATTTCAGTGTTTTGAAAGCAAAATTGGTGAAGCTAAAGTCATGTCACAGCAGCCATTGCAAACATCTCCTAACTATTTCCCAGCCAGGCATCAGAATTTTGGAACTTTTCTTTCCCTATGACTATGCTGATAGAGGAAAAGACAGAGCTTGCTCAATAACAAGCACATGTCATGTGCTTAGCTACATCACCAGCTACAGAGAATCAGAGAATCTCTTAGTTGAAAAAGACCCTTAAGATCATCAAGTCCAACTCAGCACTGCCATCTACTACCAGTGAGTATTTCATAGTGTCATTCTACCTTCCAGCTTAATCAAGGAATGAACAAAGTTTGATTAATTTTTTGTTTGGCTGTTGTTTGGGGTTACAGATTTTTTTTTTGTTTTAATAAAAAAAACCCCTGCACTAGATTTGTAACAAGCACAAAATTTTGCCACTTTTCATAAATGTGCAAATCCCCATGCTGTGGAGCTTCAGTATCTGCTCCCCAGCAGTTTCTTAACAGTATTTGCTGAAAAAGGTGTTTAAGTAAGCCCTTGCAGACCTTGCTAAGTCACCCAGCCTCACTGGCTCTCAAGTGCTTGATCAGTCACCTAACTACAGGCCAGGGAGATAACCACACTTTTTGCTATTCCTTATGCACTTCCTTACACATACACTATTTCGTGATTGCATTACTTAATCAGTAATACAGATACAGTACTGCATCTCACCAAGATGTTGGGAGAGCCTGCAGGATGAGGAGGGGAGGGCACGTCCTGATCCCACAATGAAGAAGCTATACTTTGTACCTGCTACTAATTAAAACAGCACACAACTGCAAAATGTATCATTAGTTTAAACAGACAGGAATTCAAGGCAACGAATGCAAACAAAAAACTTCACAAATACAGAAATCCTCTGCAAGTGTCATAAATTGAKTTGCTCCTGAGATACTTACGGAGCTGTGAGATAGCCTTCCAAGAAGCCAGCAACATACATAATATCTTCATTGCTCAAGGTCTGAGTGCCATAGCCTGCTCTGATCTCCAGGACACCCCAGCCTGTTGTCTGTAGACTGTTGTTGTAGAAGCCATAAGCATCTCCACTCCTGTCCAGTGTATTCCTGACCTGAAGTATTTTTTCAGCTTTATTCCAGTACACAGTTGCATAGCGGAGCTCTACAGTGGAGAAGAAAGGGGGCAAAGGAAATAAACAAATGTAAGTAGGTGGCTCATATACAATTCTTAAATGTCAAKACAGTACTTTGTAATTTTAAAAAGYTAATTTTACAGTTTTCCATCAGGCTTTTTTCTACTACAGAGATCAACACTAACGTTAATGCACAGAAAAAGGGCATGAGAACTAACTGCAGTTTTACAAAAACTCACAGCTAAACATTCTCATGTTATTCTTCTGGAAGTTATCTACAACTCTTTCAGTGCACAGCTGCAACATAGCTGAGTRTTGACATAAAACTCTGAAAAGTGTTTCCTTACCTGGCCCAGAAGACAATTTATATAAATCTTATTGAAAGCAAGCAACTTTAGAAGACAGCCCGCCTTAGCAACTGCAAAGGATTATAAACTACTGTTGACTTTATTTTGCATCTAAAGACACAAAAAGTTACWAAAGCTTTCTGCTACTTCCAACTAATCCTGGAAGTGGCATAACAGAAGCACTAGGACTCAGTGGATCACAAGTTTAAAGACAAAATATATATACACATAAATACACAAGGTCTATCATCCATCTGAAATAGAATCTATCCCAAGCATTAAATGAACAGGAAGGAAGAGCACCAGACTGCTCAGCGTCCCACCAGACTGCTCAGAGCTCCATTTGGACTGCTGTTTTAAGAAACATTCCTGATTACTTGTGTTTTAATCCTGCAAAGCTGAAGAAGAAAGAGSAAAGTAAACTGCTTTCTGAAAAAAAACCCAACAAACCACCAAACAAACAACAAAATAAAGTCCCACACCCTACAATTCTAATTGAATCTTCCCTAAGATGGTCTGTGATTACATCAGCTCTCTATTCATGACTGATCAAATCACTACTACAAGTCTCACTACTGTGAGAAGAGTTAAAATATCATATGTCAGAGTTCCCAGAATTATTTGAAAAGTTTTAAGGGACAAATTCATGAACAGTCATTCTGAACAGCTGCACAACACTGTGGCATATCATCAACAAATTTCCTGAGGGTGCACTCTACCCCATCACCAACRTCATTAAGGAGGATGTTGACCACTATCAAACACTGGCCTATGCCACTTGTTACAAGCCTCCAGCTAGGCTTTGCACCATTATGCACTACATCAGTTTTCTTGACGTACTAAAGACACTTCTCATGGAAACAGAAAATGTATTGGCAGAACCAGAATTTTAGTAGTGAAAGAACCTTGCTTTTTCCACATTCTATGAAAAGAAGTTGTTACATGAGTCTATTCAGAGATGAAGTAATTTCAGTGACTTGGAACACAGTGTTTAAAAACATGTTTTTATCTGCCAGGCTATTTTAAGGAATGAGACACAACAGACTTTGAGTAGCTCTTCAAGCAGCTATGAGCTTAGTTTTGCTGTCTCTTTAATGATCTTCTAGCAAYAGATGCAATATTTTCTACTTTAGGTTAAAGGAAGACATGAGGATCACTAAAACTGAAAATTCTGTAAACAGAAGCACAGGCTGATAAGGATCATACTGATGAAAGTCAAAGGCCACCTTACAAAATCAAAGTTTACATACCAAAAAAGTCAGGTAAAAGGAGGTTCTATGAGGGAGTGATGCAAGGAGTCAGAGCAGAACACAACTTGCCTGTCCAGCAGTAAAACGGGAAGGCTGATTCCAGCCAAGAAGGCCATTGCAGGGCAGAGGAAAGACAGGCTACTTGCACAGTAAACAAATACGTTGAGGAATGGGTGAAAAGAGCAAGAACAAAGTAAAGCAAAACACGACCATCTTTCCATCTCTTCAGGAGGCTGTGGAGAGGTGGCTGGAAGTCAAGAGGAACCAGGGTATTGCTATTAGTGCCTGCAAACTAAATAGATATGTGAGAGAAACTGTGTCTGTCTAAAGCAAAACAGCTCTTACTTTCTTCTGTAAAAGAAAGGGGATGCCAAAGCCAGACAGACCTACCTCACACAGGTACTCTTACATGGTAGGCTGTGTTTCTTTGTTTCATGCTCTGCCAAAGCATGAGCATGCAGAGCTATTTTCAAAACACAGAACAAACTTTTCAATAACCCTTGAAGTTTGCCCTGCCCCAGCTTCATTRCATGACAAATTTAAACTGAAGAAAACAAGGACTCAAAGAGGATGGGAGGGAAGGGGAAATACTAAATTACAGGATAATTTGCAACAAACCTTGAGAGGCCTTTAAGGGAATAGCATCAAGGTAGCTATTACAGATATAGTTTAAAAACAATGCTGGAAAACACTATTTCCCATGACTGCTTTTTCTTTTCAYTGACTCATCATCTCACTTCATCTTGCAGCTAGAATTAAAACTACAAACTTATACACTTGTATACACTACAATGTAATCAATTAGGTCGCATTTCTTACCACCTAATCTGTTAAAAATTTATTCTGTGTTTATCTAAACAAGCAGGACTGCCTTTGCCAAGAAAACCACCAAGAACTGACATAATAGAATACAGACACACAAGAAGCACCCGCACATTTTCAAACAATCCCACTTGAGTTCTTAAAAAAACAGGAGCTTTCCCATTGGATAATACTACTATTTTTACATTTATTTTTGGAGGGTGGGGCAGGGGCCCTAGCATCTCTTACCGCAACAGACATMTTGGTCACTTCTTGCATATAAAACAATTGCAATGTTTCCATGAACCTACAAATCATCCTGTCATCATCAAAGTTAAGACTTTTGAGTGTTCAGCCTATTAGGACTCTGATTAACAGAAAACACTGTGATAATCTGTAACTATTCTGTAACGAATCTGTAACAGTGTTGCTTAGAAGAACCTAAATAACACACCAAAGCACACACTACCTAAATTCAATTAATGAGTCACAATCCCAGGGGATAGGGTAGGCCAATGGAATCATCCTTCCWCTCCAAGCCATCAGCCAGCCAGGAGAACTGCAGAGCATCAGCAATGCAGTTTCACCACAACCACCAGTGTGGTGAGAGAGAGACGTGCAGAAGTGCAATGACAGAGTTCCTAATTCCTGCAGTCAGTAGGAACTGGRAGGAACCCTCCTGCCTGCTCTTAAGTATATGTCAACCCTTCTGCCAAAGACATATATCCAGAAACATGGACTGTAGTTGGGACAGTGATGGAATTTCTACAGCAAGTGAGAAGTATTTGCTTTTTGTCAAAATAATTCCCTAAATAATGGAAAAAGGAGTRTATTTCAGCCGTGATTAGGAGGTGGCAGTAGTTCCTTTAGGTTTTAAGCTGAAATGTGAAATCTGTTCTTTGCCTTTTGGGCTCACTACAGGTATTTCCAAGGTTATGCTAAAACTGGAGATTGTCTTTTATGTGGTGGCACCAAGAGAGYAGAGAAACATGCATGTTCATTAGAATATGAAAGAAGCAGTTAAAGCAAACACTAAGATAGAGGACTAACACAAGATGAAACACAATAGGAAAGCAGATGATGAAGAAAAGAAAGAATGGCAGTAATTTGCAATAAAAGAACAGAATCGACAAGACAAAGAATTAAAGAAACAGTACAGAGATTACCCAAGATCTTCTAACAACCACACTATCACTAATATTTATTAAACACATTATACCTACAAAAATAACACCTGGCATGCCTCAAGAATGCCAGTAAAATTTGTTTGGCAATCTGCAACAGCTGCTTTTCCTTATGCTTTCCCAGACACAAGTTGTTTTTAAAGCATACATGTATCAAGTTAGGCTACTGGACTTTATAATCAGAAAAATTATAGTAGAACCCTTTTGCTTGCACAGAAAAGAACTAAAAGGTCTGGATGTGAGAAATAATATTCATATTTTCCTTAGTCTGAGAAACAAGCCAACTCACAAGCAATGGARCACCCTTTAGTTCACAGGTAACAAGCTAAATTAACAACTGTGAGCATGTCCTACTAATATGAAAACTACTGGATCCTTAACTACTAATTTAATCTATATTTTTATGTGTGGCTTTCCAAATGTGAAGCTTTTTTTTTGTAGAAGTGTTCTTCATAGATTCCACCTATAAACTTTCCACTAAATAGGGAAGATATCACTCTCTTGTTTCACTGAAAACTAGTTTTGCATCACTTCAAAATTAAAAAAAATATCCAGAACAAAATTGCACATTTGATTTCAGTATACTCTCCCCTACAACTAATGTTCAGTAGTAAAGATTATTTTATCACAGTATAGCATTTAAATATTTCAGGTCAACCATAATAAGAATGTTGCTATTCATTGTTTTTATTTGATAGMGCTTGACCTGTTTTTCCACTCAAAATTTTATAGAATCATAGAATGTTAAGCGTTGGAAGTGACCTTAAAGCTCACCTAGTTCCAACCTCCCTACCACAGGCCGGGTCACCTTTCACTAGACCGTGTTGCTCAAGGCCCCGTCCAACCTGACCTTGAACATTTCCAGGGATGAGACATCCACAACTTACTTGGGCAACCTGTGCCAGTGACACCACCCTCACAGTAAGGAATTTCTTCCTTATATCTAATCTCAACCTACCCTCTCTCAGTTTAAAACTATTGCCCCTACATGCCCGTACAGAAAGTCCATCTCCCTCCTTATAATAAGGCTCCTCCAGAGTCTTCTCCAGGTTAACAACCCCAGTCCCTCAGCCTGTCTTTGTAGAAGAGGTGCTCCATGCCTCATCTTTGTGGCACTCCTCTGATCCTGCTTATCCACGTGTTGCTTTTTTTTTTTTTAGAAGCATCCTTTTAACTGTTTAAAAAGGGTATATAACTTTAAAGAGCAAGTGAGATTTCAATATAGAGTTATGATTGGAATCCATTACAAAACAAATGTTAAGTATTTCAGGGCTTCTTTATAGATTAGCTTAAGCCACACAAGAAATTAACATAAAGCCCAGTAATTTTCAAATAAAGGAGTAAATGCTTTCTTGATCTGCCTGAATAGAAGGTATTTGTGTTTTCTATTCTCCTGGCCTTAATTCTTCCTATTTCCTCAAGCATTTSAGGTCTAAGTAATTTTTCAATTTGCTTCCAACAGGCCTGTCATTATTTGAAGCCTAATCCCCTGATTTGTGCTTGCATCAGAGAAAAGCAATATTCAAATGCGAACTATYAGTTAAGGGTTTCAGTCCTGTATGATTTTCATGTTCACAAAGATACCTGTTACTAAAGCCTGGCAAATACAGCAGATTTGCCAAAGTTATAGATACCCAGTACAGGTCATCCACAGAGGAAACAAAAATAACCATTCAACAAGTAGCTTCACTAAACTCAGAGCACCTCAGTTTAAACCATTTTAGAGAACATTCTGYAGAAACAGTTTCCAAAGTGTATGATGAAGAACCTTCAAGGCATTCAAAATGCTAAAGGATGAGAAATCAATTAAAAAAAAAAAAAATCTAGACAATTCACAATGTTGGAACCCATTTASTCTATTAAATAGCCTAAAGGCATTTCTATTTCCTCCTCTGTAGTTTTCTACAAGTAATTAAATTATGATGTTAGAMATCAGTTGGGCATTAACTGAAATTACTTCATACCCTAAATGTTCTTTCATTTCTTCTGCATAATTCGCAACTGACMCTTCCTTAGTCCTCCTAACTGAAGTTTTTGCCAGGCCAGGTAAAGTTTTAAAACTATGTCTGCAAAATGAGGTATGGCTGTCCACAAAATTAYATGCTCATAACATTTTGCACACATTGAGACAACTGTTACGTGAATTTCTCCTTGGTTTGTGGCAATTATACATTAACTGGGAAAGTCCTAGAAGATAAGCACCGAATCCAGTCCTTAAGACTTTCAGAATTTATTGAAAGAAGCACAAGAATGAGATACTGTGTCCCTGCCCAAGGCAGCATGACTGGAACAAGATGATCCTTAAGGTCCTTTCCAGCTCAAGCCGTCCTGGGATTCCGTGTGAGTTCTCAAACACGGAATGACCTATATCCACAAGGTAGCACTAAAACCCTTAGTCACAAGTTGCAGCACGCTGTAGGCCACAGCACCACAACGAAGACTTCATCCTGAACGATTCCCGTGCCTGCATATCACATTGAAAATCAGCACGGCTGGGAACTCAAGGCAACTTCCCACCTGTTGGATCCTCAGTTTGGCCCTTCTGGGGACTGTGAAGATGTTCTGAAAGCGCCAGCACCGAACACGCACGAGGCAGCACGGCCCGGCCGCCGGGGCACGAGGCGCTCCCGGGGCAGCCCCTGAGGGGGCCGGAGCCGGCCCGGCCTGAGGGGTCCCGCCRTGGGGAGCGGGGGCCCGGTGGCCTCGCACCCGCGTCCCAGGCAGCACGGGGCGGAGGAGCGGCTGCCCTCGGCGGGGMGCGGAGCCCGGCGGTCCCCCGGGAGAGCCGCACTGCCTCCGCCGCAGCGGCGGTAGAGCCCCGACCGGGCTATCCCTCCCGACCGCCTGGAAACCCCGGGGCTGGGGGCAATGCCGGTGCTTCCTTTCGTCCCGCCCACCCCGTCGAGAAGGCTTCGGGCCGGCCGCCCCCCACGCCCCCCGTTACGCCTCACCTGCGCGGCTGCACGCCGCCGCCCACAGGAGGACGAGCGCCCAGCAGCGGCACACGCCGCCGCCCGACCGGGACATTCCGCCGCTCCCCCGCGCCTCCTCCGAGCGCCAGGAGGCGGCGGGACTTTAAGAAGTTCCCTCACTCAGGGCAGGTCTCGCCGCTGCCCCCGCCTCCTCCGGCGCCCGCCCCGGTCGCGGCGCCCTGCGCGGGGGGTGGCCCTGTCGGGACGGTTGTTGCCCGCACCGGCCGCAGGGATGTGCGTCGGGAACGGTGACATCTTTCCTGCCCCGATACCTGTTTGGATATCCCAAGGACTGGCTGAGGTGTGGGGATCACTCCTGGCCGAGGTCCGGCCTCGCAGGGCAGTGAGGGGGGTCTCTTACTGGTGCTTGTGGGACCCCTGGACTTCCCGAGCGTGATTAACCCAAAAAGGGGCKAAGGTTTATCAGGAACGGCCTCCGAAAAGCAACAGGAGTTGGGCGATGCCTTGTCAAACTATGCGTTTTGCTTTCAGCCCTGTTGAGAACAGCAAATGCTGTGTGTGTCCCAGCAGAAAAAAATGAGGGACAGTCCTTTTCCTAGGGATTACAGATAGAGACGACTTTCCATGGGGTTTTCCCTTGCACGTGATTCAGACCATTTTGAGGCACTGCATTTTTGTCTCCCGCAGTGTTGGATATTCTACCATTATCCGAAAACCACCATTATTTGGACTTCGTGTTTCAGTAATTGTTTAAGACAGCTTGAATTCGATACYGGTGCCTGTAATAGCCTCATATAACGAGGTCACATGCCAACCAGTTCAGGCCAAGTAGAAAGCCTTGGCCACAAGCCCAGGGTAAGAGCACTGTATCTCCAGGCTGCAGGGATGCTTCCATGCCTGTCACTGCTTTGTTCTAGGCTACTTTTYACTTAGAGATAAGGGAAATCAGACATTCAAACTGGAAGACGGGATTTTTTAAAAGAGTAGTCAGAGTTGATTTTACTGTGATATGTAGGTAACAGATACATGCAGGGATGAAATCATGTGGAAAACAAGTCTATCAGAAGATAGGTCCATCCACTGATTGTGAAAGTAACTATGTGTCTTCCCAAAACTCTATTAAATTTATCTGAAAAGTGCTGGAAAGAGAAGGGCTGCTGAAAACTAAGCACTATTTAAATYGATTTTCTCTATCACTGTCAGCAAACATTTGCTTTAAAATAATTTGTATCTCAGAGGTGTCAAGGATGAAACCTATAAAACTCCTCTTTAAAAAGGGGAGTTATGTCACTTGTATCACTTCAAAGATGTGAAGAGCTGGGGTAGGCTTGATGAGCTCAGCACCTGTCACTACATTACAGCTACACTTATGGAGTGTTTCAGATACAGCAACCTGAATAGCCCACCAGTGCCCAGTAGTGCAGCAGTCACACCCAAGAATGCAGACATAGAGACAAAGCTTGTTGACTGGCACCATGAGGCAGGAAATAGCAGACTTGGTATTTTTATTTTACTGATATTCTTTTCAATACATATAAGTTTTAGAACATCAGGGTTTTGTTGTTGTTTTTTTTTCCCTATCCTTATCCCAATGAATGTTTCCATTAGGACAAAGACAGAAATGATATGGTATTAATGCCAGTGTGAGTTTCAGATTGGTTATATATCATATGAAAGCTGTGGCTGTTGGTTACACGCTTACTGTTATTGGTCTGTATCATGTTCCTGAGTGTCAGAATTTACATTTATTAGGTGAGAGTATAAGCCCTACAGCACCTCATTATTTAATTTTTCCAGAAGTCTTTGCMTTTAGATCTATTTGCAACTGCATTGTTCTTTTGGTGTGTGTTCTTCTTTTAGTCTGTGTTCTTACAAAGCTAGCTTACCTTAACAAAGGGAAAACAGAGGCAACTGGATTGCTCTTTTTTCATTCTTTTTATGTTGTTTAGTTGAACAAAAATGCTATTCAAAACTATAAAAGAATTATTTTGCACCAATTTTATGGTTTGAATACTGACAAATATTTGAAAATGGTGGAAGTAGTTCTGCTTTGAAAACAAACAAGTCACAAAAGGCCCTTGCAAAAATAGATGTTATTCACTCAGTAGATGTTATTTCTTCATGTGAATGCTGATTTTCTTTTACATGTGGCCCCTGTGCTTTTATTACTTTTTAAAACTATGTATTAATATTAATAAAGTGCCATGATGTCAGTTGAAGAGCGAGTCATCTGGGTGAAACCTGCTTGACTGTAAAACTGCATCCAAAAGATGAATTGAAAACGTCGGAGGTTAAAAAGTCCAGATGATTTCATTTCCTTAATTTCTGTTTCACTTCTGGTTTTGGGACAGAAGCAGAAGTGGTGAAAAGTTATGAAAGTGTCTTGTTTTGCAAGAATGGCAGTTCATTTTTCAGACCCAGGAGATTCMGATGAGCTTTAGAAACCATACTTCTGGAATAATCTCCCAATGTAAATAAATAAGAAGTGTTGTCTCTTGAGCAAAGTCAGCTTGACAAAACATATGAAACACAGAGGAAAACAACAGAAGAAACAAAATAGCAACATATCCAGGTTTTACATATGGTAAATTTATTATATTTTCAAATATATTACACCAAATCTTTCTTCAAATAAAAATTACAAATTAAATACAACATCTAAAAATCATGAAAAATTAAGGTTTTGCTGTGAATATTTTCAGAAGTGGATTACTGAACAGGCTATCTCGGTTAAAAAATATCCTAACTAAAACATAACCCTCACTATTTTCCAGGCTCAAGTGCAAACATTTTCATTTACCTCAAATCATGCTGCATGTGTCCTAATGAAGTCATCCAACAATTTCAACATTACAGTGAAGAGAGGTTTGATTTACTGATAGCAGGTTGGATGGTAGAAAGGATGCTTGAAAAGGCGTTTACTTTCCTCTCTCTCTCAGATTATAAACCTCCAGCCTCCACATGAAGTTGTCCAGTGAGGTGCAGCTTTTTGAGTCATACTAGACATCCAGTTTTAAACATATGTGGTAAAATTCTCCGTACTGACCAGCTGCAGGTATTCCAGGGTACCTGATCTGTAGCTAGCTACTCGKGAAAGCTTCTGCACCTTGGATCCTTCATTTTCTCTCTTCTGAAGACTATTGGTTATCATCTCTGCCAAGTCATCTTGTAACCGTTGCTGATTCTCCCTAAAATCAACAGGATGAGAAAAAAGAAATCAGTGATTCACATGTTTTTAGTGATCCCCACGTCCCCAGAGATTTTTAACATTTCTATCCCATGTTTATCTTAATGACATTCACACAATACTGATAAAAAAGTGTGGGCAGGACCAAATTCAGGTTCTGAATTTGGGAATAGAAGTAGGGATTTTCATGTGAGTTTTCCAGATAGTATGGATCAGTGCCTTTGTACAGAGGGTCTGTAGCTGTGTCATTATTGACCTTAAAAGGCCATGATTACTTGCATGAAAAGGAAGACACAGATTAAATCCTAATCAAAATAGTTTTCAGTTCTCAACACCATTACTGGGACCAAGACTTGCACTATTCAGCTTCAGGTGGCCTTGAGTAATAAAGTTGCCATGATTTCAGAAATTTCTTCAGTGTATCTGGCTTTTGCTGGAGTACCCCACAATTTTTAAGGGGCAATCCTATATGAGGAAATGAAAACAAAAACATTGCTGTTATCCAGTTCAAGAATATGTTCAAATGCTGAACTCCAGATGACTGCCAATTCAATGATTCTGATAGTCTCAATAGATCATATTAATTTTTAAAAAAGAGTTCTGAGTTTACAAAAGAGATGTACCATAAGAAGTCGTCTTGGCAGTATTTCCTGCTCAGCCCATACACTTGTACTTTCCATTTTAAAAATAATCAATTTCATGAGATTCTGTAATGGATTAAAAATTTGATTATTTCTGTTTTGCAAATGCCCTGAGAAAACTCTCATCTTCCACTTAGCTTCCTCTTTTTTCTTATACAGTAGGAATAAATGGACAGAGAATTTTATTTGTGCAAAGGACACATTGTGTAAGACTCAAAACTTACAGTAGAAGCAAGTTGTAACATTTACTTATGCGTTTCTGGACAAGGGATCCCCATGCATTTGGCAAACACTAATTTGAATATCATTGCTTCAATTTGTAATGAAACACTGCCATTTCAAAGCAGACRGCAGAAAGTTCCCACTCAGTAAAGAACAACTGTATGCAGGTGTTTAGAGCAGAAAGTGAGGAACTTCCACATTTAGTGAGTYTGCAGGAAATAGAGGTACTCATAGGCAAAATATACACTAAAAAAAATGCAACAAGTTATCCGGACTTCAGTTTTGCATAGTTTCTCAAAAACACTACTTCCATTATTGCTGTATTTTATTCAATTCTAATGCAAAATGATGGCTCAGATCCAGAACATCAACCTCATATTTTTTTACTGATAATTTCTCCCCTATGTGTTAGAAAGTAAGCTCTTGTTCAATTTTTAAAGACTTTATTCCTGTGCAGTACTATAGTCACTTTGTCCACCTTTTGTAATAGAATAGTGCTTGAAATCCTGCAAGTTTCGTTCCTCTTACAAATTCCCCCACAAGAGTTCACATGTAAAACACGGTATTACAGAGAGCTGCACATTCAGTTATGGAAATCTTCCTGTACTGTGACACACAGGTGCCACTAGGACTAAATTTGTGGGAATATTAATGTTTTTCATTTTCCTATCCATCTCTTGCTCTTATCACATCAGTAACTTGTCCTGTTAAGTCTTACTCCCTTTCCAAAGAAATGAGCCTGCTAAGCATTTATATAGAGAAATAACTTTCAGCACACACAGAGTCCCATGTCATGAATATTTACATGTTTATCTGCACAGACACTATTAGTCCTCTAACTACATAAGACAAGTTCAATGGTATAAAAAAATCCACAACAAGTGCCAAGGAGGTACAATAGAGGCTAAAGTGCAAAGAATGGGAGTTTCTTCTCCCTTTTCACATATAAAGACCATCTTACACAGAAGGAGGTGTAGGGAGATTGTATTTCTTGTCCTCAGTACCCGTCAACCAGTAGGTAATTTCTGTTCCTCTGCCCTAAATAAGTATGACGAAGAAAAGAAAGTACAATTCTGGGATTAGAACGCAACTTCCTGTAGTTAATTTACTTAAATAATACTCTATTGCACATTGCCATGTTTGCCTTTGCTTATTTTAAGTAACTGATGCTGACAGCAAAGGATTACTAATCAGATGTGCGAAGAAAAAGAATGGGGAGATGCAGCTGCACACTCACTTTCTTGTTCCATGACCTGAAACACAAGTTGTGAGAGAGGTGAGCTGTGCTGCCTGCCATCAACTCCCAAGAACAGACAAGTGTAATAGATTGAAATAAATTGATTGGTAGAATTGGAGCATTAACAAATTAACATTAGATTCACCTTCTCTTTCAGCAGATGAATCCACTTTACAATCTTCTGTTCCAAATTGTATGTTTCATTTATTCTCCACATCTTAATGTTGCTTTAATTTTGAGTTAGGAAACTGCATTGCCTGCATGGTCTTTCTAGAAGTGTCTTTAACCACTAGAGACTCTGTTACCAATTGATCAGAAAACCTTGTCCCCTAGCTGTTATTTAAGTTCTGGGTACTCTCATCTATACAAGACTTTTTATTATCTCTCTTCTCTGAGTTCATGTATGCACATGCTAAAGGTTACCTTCAAGTATGTTTCTCCTCTCTCTTCATACTGAAATTGGCAGTCTGTTCTTTTCAGGATATTAATTGTGGATCCACTTACATGAATCCTTAAAGCTAAAAAATAAAAAAAATAATGACACAGCCTCTAAAYATACCACATACTCATATTAAGTATATGTGAAAAGTGGTGCTATAGCAGAAGCTCCTTCGATTGTAATCAGCATAAATTCTGAGAGCCAAATTAAATGAGAAGCAATTACACTGCTGTATGAAAAATCCAACTCCACTACATAGCATATCCAGGCAGGAATAGCTGATAGAGCYATTGATCTGAAATACAGGTGACAATGGTATCTGTAGTAGTTAGATGTCAAAAGGGAAAAGAGTAATTGTGAGTGACCTGCATAGAGAATGCTCATGTGAAGACACTGGGCAGAAGGAAGAAAAACTGGCTCTTGCCACAGTTCCCTTATGGTGAGATTGATGACATAATTGCTTCAACTTAAAATACATCATCAGTATATTTACACAACAAAGCTGTAATACAGTTCTATGTCAAATTAAAATCTACGCTTCATAGACTAAAATTAAATGCCAGACACATAAATATCATATCTTCCAGAGAACTCAGGCAGTGACCCAGCTTACAAACTTCCTGTTACCAACACTGAAGCATGAACAAGGAACAGCTCTTCACTGCCCAGTGAAGTGCCCACTATCACTTTGGACAATTAAATAATTGGYAATCAAAACAAATAGGGCTGCTTTATCTTTAAAAGCTCTCCAAGCTGATAATAAATTGTTCTCAGCTGAAAACAGACACTTCACAAACTAACCAATAGCCTTTGGTCCTGTTACACTGACAGCTAAAATTAAATCCTTACGCAAGCCTGTGGATTCCATCCGCGAAGCTGTGTTTACTGTATCTCCAAACAAACAGTAACGAGGCATTTTTATTCCAACCACACCAGCTGCACATGGACCTAGAAATGAGATGCAGCGAGATAAAAAGGGTGATTCAAGCAAYTTGATTTGTTTGGCAGGGGTCTCACTGTTGCAGAGCAGTGCAGTGCCTGGGGGAACTCTTCATTTCTCACCAATGGCAATGCTTTGTACCTCACTTCCCACAGTATCTTGTGGTCTCCCTTTCCACTACAAACCAAGCCTAGCTCTGTTATTCTTGCCTAATTCAATAAGAGCATAAAAAGGACACAGCTGCACAGTGTAAATTGTATTTAAGCAAGATTTTTGTGCAGAAAAAAAAGAAGCACATTTATTAACTGTTAGGTTTGGAAGCAAGAGATAAACAGAATAAGCTTCATTATGCAAGGGTGCGTAGCAGTGCCTCAAGAGGCTTCCCAGTGCCTCAATCACCTTCTCTGGTATGTTCCTCCCCTGACAGCTGGTTGAAGAATTTCCCAAAGCTGCTGAGTTATCTGAAGCTCCCCTTTGACAAAAAGTATTTTTATAGATAAATTAAAACATTAATTTCCACATGGACTCAACAAAACTCGCCTCCAAAAGCATAAAATACAGGCCTGCATTTTTTGCCTAGATAAGCATAGCTGGCCATGAGTCATCTCTGCTTTGGTCAGAGAGGAGTAATCTGTGAAGGTTTATTTGATACAACTGGTTTAATCACACCAGGAACAGTGGCTGTTGCTCATCCCAGCTCCTGACTTAAGCTATAAATTAATGGCTATGGACTACTTCACTATGGCAGAAGCAAAAYAGTGACTTAATCACGTCTGTTACTCTCCCTCCATGATAATTTTTTTCAACCTGTTTCTTCATGAGGAAAGCAATTGTATAGGGTGTACTACCACATTTTGTATGGGTGTCAATCCTGTTCAAAACCAGGCAACAGCATTGTCACTGTTGATATCGCACTACTGTGTACCAGAGTGAATTCCAATGCGAATCCAAACAGGCAGCCCTGGCAGATGTCTCAGTTCAAAAGATCCCATGAAGCTGAGGATGTCCAGAGCCATCATGGAGATGTCTACTGCGTGCCGGTTGCCATTCCTGTTCGGTAAACCACTAACCACCATGTAAGCATCACCAATGGTCTCCACCTGTGGAAATACAATCAGAGGTCACTTTTTGCAGACATAGAAAAGTATATCTACACTTAAAAGTAGAAAGACTTTTATCAGATCCTTTTATTCATGATTAAACCTTTCTTCCACAGAGAGCAGGATTGATTAGTTTAAGGTTGCTGACACCATTTGGTTTAGCTCATAACTATAGCCAGCATTCCAATTCATGAATGTGTGACCACCTATTGTAGGAAATTTGGTTTAAGCAGCACAGTGAAAGCATATTGAAATGAAGTAATCCTGACCTGTTTTTTCTCTCTTTTGCTTTGCTTAGAAGGCAGATTCCCAAATCCACTACATCATGMAATTTGATTTATGTTTCCACTGGTTGTAAATGAGCAAAAGTACAGAGTCACCTTGTAAACATCATGATGGTCAAGAATGTRGTCAAAGTTCTTGTAGATATCATTGAGCATATCTACCACCTCCATAGGGGTGCTGTATTTGCAGAGTGTGGTGAAGCCAACAATGTCACTGAAGTAGATAGTGACTTCTTCAAACAGCTCTGGCTCTACCAGGCCAGTCTCCTTCAAAGACTTTACTACTGGCCTGTGGAAATAGAGAAGGCAGGAACACAGATGAGTAGTTTTTACAATTAAAGGTATTTTTTCATCTAACCCAATCACAGTATTGCTTTCTGTGTAGGAAACATCAAATCACATTTTAGATGCCCATAAAGCCTTTCAGCCAGGGACCTGCAAGCACTTTCTAATGGTAATTAGTGGCACTTTCAAAATCCAAATGTGTGAATAGCCATGAGCAAACTGAGACACAGGCAACTAAGCTTCTTGGTTAAGGGCAGAAACAGGGATATTGAGTCAAATTTAAAACAAAAATTCTGAACTTCCTGATGTGTAGACCTAGATTTTACCCATACAATAAGTAAGAACGGACATATTTTTCTGTTTTCCTAGCTTAGAAGTAATTTCATCATAATAATTACATAAACTCATCCTGATTTCAGATGAGATATCATCGTTGGATAATGTAATGGAAGAAAAATTCAATACCATGACAGTCAATGTCTGTTCAGAGGGACCTTAATTTTCTTGCAATTCAAAGTCCAGGAAAATATCTGTTGCTATAGGCAATATTAGAAGTAAATAACTAAAGAGACCCAGAAAACTATAGGTTTTGCACAATGCTGTGCTCCATCTACAGTGAAGCAGTAATAGAGTGGTAGGAACAACAAAGAGTGGAAAGAGACATTAATTTCTTGTCACATTGTCTATGCAGCCAGATCATTCCTGATTACCCCCAAAACTGGATTGAACAAACACTTTTTTTTTTTTTTTGTGTTGAGTCATAAAATCAGTACCCTGACTACTGAAATACCCTTGAAACTAGTAATGACATACCAGGATAGTTTTACTATTCCAAATGTATGCAACACCAAAATTACTGATCTTGCCAATATTAGAATATCAGTTATACTTGTCCTATAGCATACTCTGAAGAGTCCATCTAACCCAGTATAGCCCAGCTAACCTCAGCCCCTCTCTTGCATTGCTAAACCACAGCCTGAAGTTAGATTGCATTCATGCTCTTCAGATGAACACACTCCTTCTACCTAGCAAAGTGCTGGAGCAAACCAGAGCTCTGTGATGTGGGATCACAGTAGATCTCTATTCCCAGGAAGGCAGTGAAAAAAGAGGCTTGTGCTGTTCATGAAGAATTGTTGAGGAAGATAATGGGTCCCAATACCATCTTGGCATGAAACTCCACCACAGGGTGGAGAGCTAAGGGACTGCTGCYTCTTATTTCCTTCCTAGCAGGATTAGATTAGATGGGAAGAAAACAGAACATTAATATTAATCCTATCCCCTACTCCACAAGAATCATATGTATGTAAATAAAATGCAAGTGAAAATCCTCCTGGCCAGTTACCTTGGAAGTAACATGAAATTCAGCCTGTCTGCTCTGTCACGCTCTGCTTTGTAAAGCTCTGTCCTTTCCTCCACCAGATGTTCCAAATTCCGGGAGTACAGCTGTAGACGCCGGATCAGGGTATCCATGTAGCTTTCATTGCTCTGGCCATGGAAATTACTGCAAATAACAGAATTACACAGAAGTCAAGAAGATTGGTACATGTACATCGTTGACAGCAGCCAAAAAGAGGCAAAGGAGCAGCAATGGAAAACATCTCCAGTGTTTGACTTCCCTGTAGTTAGAATGTGAAACGCATCAAGTGCATCATTCTTTTGCTTGCTTCAAGGCCTTATGTAGATGAAGTGAAAGTCTGTGATCCACTGGTAATTCTTAAAGCACTCTTCCATCACCTAACCCTGCTAATATTGTCAATTTCAAATTACCTTGGGTAATCCAGGAACACTAATTTGTAAAAAGTAATGGAGAAGCTCAAATTCTGAGAGGAAGCTAAAAACAGTAGGTAGAAAATTGCGTTTAATGTGTAGATGGGGACTTCTGCCAGAAGAATTAAGACAATTTGAGGCTGTCTGTTTAGAAGACTGAAGAATACAGTGCAACAATGGACATCCCCGTGGCTAGTTTTAATGACAAAATCTTGTAGACTCAAGCCTAYGAATCCCTGGAAGCAGAAGTGTTATAACATGACCGCTCAACCCCCTGTGTGTCTGGGCACTTGCCAAAGCAGTCTAAAAGTAACTGGGACCAGGCTGACTGGAAGAGTCAGATTAGTATCCAACTGGACTTCAAAATCACTTTACTTTTAACTAATTTTATGTTAGGGATGCATCCTCTTAGACCCACTTGAGAAGAACACCATATTGCATGTGACAAGAAGCAACCTCTTCGCTTTTGTAGGATGGAGGCTTAGCAGCTGAACCAGGAGGCCTCTCYATTCAGCTGCAGAAAGGTTATTCAGTAGACACATTCAGCTGAAATATATAGTTATGCATAGTACAGTTGTCCTGCCCATGTGAAGTGTAAAAGAAGTACCATTGAGGTTTGTTGATGGGGAGAGCCTTAAAACTGGGGAGCAATTTCCCATGAGAAGTGATTAAAAGCTCACTGTTTGGTCATTGAAATAATTAATCYAGACCAAATTCTGCAGGAACAATGCAGCATTGTCCAGGTGAGAGGCCTGTGTAACCCCACAGGGTTTTATCCAGCTGTGACCCTTATTATTTTCCCAGAACTTTGTTCCACTAAAGCTCTGTAATTAATACTTCTTGTGAGTTACAACCCAACATTTCTAGTCATTTAATTTGGGACCATTCAAACTTTCAAATCATCCTTCCAACATCTATGTGCATTCATTTACCAAAATTTACATGACATGCATCACTATCCAACTCTTGACTAGAGACAGGGAGTGAATTACTTGATTGGTTTAAATCCCTAATTATCCAGCTTGCTACTTTCATAATGTACCAATTTGAGGTATGGTGATCATCTCATCCTCACTCAGCTAGTACATTGTACACAGGTGTATGCATACATATGCACATGCTCACTTATTTTTCTGCCAAAGAATAAAAGAGGATCTAAGTGAAGACACTAGTGTTTTCCACTGACTGAATCATAATCACATCAATTTACACACTTACAAATATGAGCTTTCTAACACAGGAGGAGTTCAGCGCATCTTAAGAAACAAAGCCCCTGCCGCTCACCTGAATATTTTAGCCAGCGTACTCTCAATTTTCTTAAAGTCAGGCCTTTTCTCTGGATCTTCCTCCCAGCAGCTCTTCACTAGAGTATATACCTTCAAACAAAAATTTAAGGAAAAGTCTGCCTGAGTAATGGATATAGACAGAGTAGTGCTAAACAGCACTAATTTATTAGAGAATTTCCAGTTACTCTTGAACAGCTACATACTAAATTATGTGACTAACTGTCTTGAACCTATGGTTAGAACACTCATTGCAGGCATCTTAACTCTGTGATGACTGGTGACATGATCTTTACTTGAATTTGCAAACACAAATCAAAGGCAAGTAAATGGATCCAGTCTTGCAGACTGATGTCAGACACAGTTACTGACATGGTGGTAAATGCTGTGTTAATTATATTTCCAGTATCCCGAGTTTGGGATTTTTCTGAAACTGGTGATTCAGCCAAAAAGAATGGGGTTCATTGCTGAATAWGTAAATGTCTACTATACAGACATTTTCACCTGAGCAAGATGCCATAGGGGCCACATCAGTGGAGAGAGGTATACTTGGAGGTGTAATTCATCCCATCTCAAGGATATCTAAATTAGGTCAGAAAAGTGGCATCATGTAAATGTCTGTTTCTTTCCAGTGAAATAATTTCCATCAGCTGTATTTCACCTTGCTGGTAACAACCTTARAATGCAATTTCTTCCCACAAGGTTAGGGCATTTGGCATAAAATGCATAGCTTTCACCTTCCCATGATCGTGGGCTCTAGTTTGGCCAGGACTTCCAGGCCTGACTCAGAAAATGGCTTAGTTAATTATTAGCTTACTTCCATCTGTCTTTCTCCCACTGTTTCCAAGGTCAGGTCTGGTCGGAAAGGCTTTGCTCCTTTGCCGCTCTCCACTCTGTAAAGTTTCTCTAATACACGAAAAAGATCAAAGTTTTAAACAAAGAAGCGTTAGAAGGACATTGACTGTGTATAATAGTCTGTGATGTTACAAGGTACAATACAAACAGAAGTCTTGAAGACAGTTCCCTCGTTTTGATGCAAATTTCAACTTTGGAGCTTTTCTAAATATATGGCACAATACCAAAACAGGCTGGCTTGAAGGCCCCTGAAAGCAAAATGAATAGAAATGTACATGAGTATTTATTGGTCACGGTAGACATGGTTATGGCATCTCCCCAAATGAATGTTGGGCATTATTAGTGTGCCTCTCAGCAGGAAGTATAATTATAGTAAACAACAATGTGAAAAGCCCATTGWAACTTGATCAAAAGTGTAGAGACATACACTGCTCATTAGAGCAGTTCAAATCATCCCGCAGATGCTTAACTTCCTTAAAACTGAGGCATTGCATTTGTTAACTCATTTGTACTCTTAGTCATTAAATCCATTCCATGAAAGTTATTTGGATTCTGAACACATCAAAATCAGGCTGCATTTGCACAACTCAATTTAAGTACAGTAAGAGAGAGCTAAAGCAAAAACATCTTCCTTTGTCTTTCTCCTGCAGACTTTAAGGGTTCCAGAGGGGGGAATTTAAAAAAGAGAAGTAATTTTTTATCTCTGGAGTAAAGGAAAATTGAAAGGGATCTGTGAATCAGAACAGATTATTTATTAATAATGTCTGATTATATTTGGGATACAATCTTACTGAAGGAAGCATATAATGACGTGAGGAAGGTTTGTAATTGCACTGGTGTAGAGCAGCTAGGGATGCCTGAGCATACCCAATGTGCATGATCACCCTAAAATGATGCARCAGCTTCCAACTTTTTGGTACAGAAATTACAGACCAGAGAAGGAGCAGAAAACTTGAGTCTCCCAAATGCTATAGAGTTGAAGAGACTGCTCACAGGTCTTCTGTGGGCTAAGAGAGGAAAGTGTGTGTAGGGCTCATGGATGCAGGAGGAATGTGCTGGATTTCCATGCTGGACACACACCTGAGAGAGGAAGTAACAGCACCTATTAGCAGTACGACAATTAGTCAGTGGCAGAAAGTAGTGGAACAAGGAGGCAGCTTGAACTGAGCGTGGGTATGTGGCAAGATTTCACAGTGTCGAGCAGTGAATGAGGTGTTTCTGCAGAAGAGTGGAGTAACCAGATGGGGAACAGCTTCTTGTGGAGATGTCAGTGAAGAGGACTGTGACCTAGTTACTTCTGCACATTAGAAATCCAGTTCTGTAAACCTGTTGTGGGACTTCTTTTCTCTCATTACCAGCAATATTATTGTACATTAAGTTGATTGATACGTATTTTTCTTTTGAGAAAACTGGCTCACTGAATAACTGAAAGAGTTTAATTTTTCTAAGTTGGTGGATGGAGCTCAGGTATGGGGATTTTTAAATAAGTCTTTTAAAATCTGAACACAGTCCTTGGTGCTGTCATTTAAGCCAGGAGAAACAGTTATATCACTTGTCCTGAAATATCAATATCATGTCTTCTAATTTGCAGAGACTAACTTCTGATACCCTAGCCATTGAAAAACCTTCTCTGGTGACTTAAAAACCAAATGAATCTAACATACAACAGGGACGTTTCTTTGTCTGTTACCACTGACTCTAATTTGGTATTTTTTTCTATTTATCTTGGATATTTTTAAGTTCATGGTCACCCCAAGTTTGAGCTACTGTCTTCCAAAGTTAGATGATGCCACAAATAAAATGCAGAGGTGTTTGAATAAGTATAGTTCACYGTCTTTCTCATCTTGGGTAATGAATGAATCAGGCATTTAAATGAGGAGCTAGATCAGCAATATGTAATAAAACTAACTCCTGTCACATTAAATTTGATGAACTGATGAGCATGTTTACTCAACTTGCATAATCAAAAGTCAAGAATACCAGAGGCCATTAGATAAGCAATATATATCTTAGACATCTACTAATGCCTTCATGGAAAAAAAGTTTTGTGGAGAAAATACCTCACTAAATTGAAGATTTAAAATTTCAGCAGAAATTTACAAAGTAGGTTTTTGGTTTTTTTTAGGTATAGGGGACCCAGACTTACCAAACAGGTTTCACACTTAGTAAGTTTATTGTTGTCTTACCTCATATACTGATATTTGACTATCTCCAGCAAAAGCACTTAGGTGCTGTTAGGTACCTAGCTTCAGTGCTACAAATTCTTTAAATTGGATGGATTAACCAAATGCTACTTGAAAAAGAGTCTTTCCAAAAGGGCAAAATGCAGTGTTAAGAAACAGGTGAAAGATTAAACAAGGAACCAGGTTCTGACTATGACAGTCAGAGTCAAACACAGAGCAGTGAGGATGCTCCCACATCTCAGAAAAGCCAAGAAACACAGTGTCTGAGGCTCATTTTATAACCATTAACACAACACAGAAAGACTGTAACTGCTCAAAAAGCAATTAAAAGAATGTCTTTTGCTATGGATTTGCTTTACAAGTCAAAACGAGCAARGTAGAGCATTGCACTTTCCTTTCTGCATGTTGGCAATATTTGTAAAATTCTTGCATTCATGAGGATTGTGCCTACTTCTTCCCAAGAAAAAGAAATGGAAAGGCTTTATTTTCTCCACCTTTTATCACACACAGGATCCTGAAGAGTTTTCTTTAAGGGGAACAGGCATTTCTAATCTCTGTTTACATTTATATTATAGAGTTGGTGATGTGAAATACTGTGTTTTCCCCAAATATGAACACAGATTTGTGATAATGTAGGATGATGAACATGCCCCAGAAATTATTCTCAAATGTAACTCAGTAGAAGAGCTATTAGGCTGCTCGAGCTGCTGCTCTAGATGTTTTAACAAATGTGAGGCGGATCTGACAGAATGACTCAGAAGTAAAGGCAATGTCTAAATTTGTTGTTAGTAACCATTGTTAGTCACTATGAAAATCCCAAACCCACACGTTTCTGTGTCAGTTCTAGTATATAATAATGCCTGGATGSTTGGAATTGGGATTGACTGGGCTGGATAGGGGTGGATATTGTCCTGGTGTTAGCTAGGGTAGAGTTAATTTCTTCTCAGAAACTGTTACAGTGTTGTGTTTTAGATTTGGAATGGGAATGGTTTTGATAAGACATTGATGTTTTGTTTTTTGTTAAGCTGTGTTTATCCTAAATCAAGGACTTTTTTTTTTAGACTTATCTCAGTCTCTGCCAGTGATGGGGTACACTGAAGAAACTGGAAGAGAGCATAGCTGGGACAGGTGACCCAGACTGACCAAAGGGATACTCCACACCAAAGAATGTCATATCTGGCATATAAACTGGGGGGAGTTACCCGGAAGGAAGGATGATCTGAGTTCAGAAAGCAGGGGTAGGTATCGGTCAGTGTGTGGTGAGCAATTTCATTGTTCATCACTTGTTTTTCCCTTTCCATTATCATTATTACTACCATTTATTGATAATATTGTATTTTGCTTTATTTTCAATTATTAAACTGTACTTATTTCAACCTGTAAGTTTCACTTTGATTCTCCTCTTCACTCCACCAGGGGGAACGCGGGTGGAGAGTGGGGGGTTGAGCAAGCGGCTGCATGGTGCTTAATTCCCAGCTAGRCTTAAAACCACAACAGCCACTCAAAAACGATGTCACAAAATACACAATACARGGTTTAATGGATGCACTACAGGAGGAGATGATTTTTCTAAGAGAAGTTAAATTGCTAAAGTTAATTATAGCTAGCTTGAATAAAGTCTGAATTGCCAGTTTTTAAATGCCAACTGTTCTTATCTCATGCAGCTTAGTTTTTGTTGTTGACAATGCTGATTTATGCTGCCTAAAATTAATGGCATATTGCATGTTGTTTACAAGTCATAATAGAAAAATCTTTGTGGCCTTTAAATGTTACGGTAAGTCTGGACAGTGTTGTATGATGTTAACTTCTGTAATGCTGTCGTCCAGGAGAGAAGAGAGGAGGGGAGGGGAGGGGAGAAGAGAGGAGAAGAGAGGAGAAGAGAAGAGAAGAGAAGAGAAGAGAAGAGAAGAGAAGAGAAGAGAAGAGAAGAGAAGAGAAGAGAAGAGAAGAGAAGAGAAGAGAAGAGAA